>NC_060953.1:65725648-65813148 GCF_022045245.1 Lucilia cuprina | reverse complement strand
CATTATAAGTTTAGCAAATGTTCATCTGACAGAGACCCTTGAAAAACACAGCAAAAGTGTCATACTAATAACCAATAAAAATATATTGTTGCTAGATTCATTTATTGTCAAAAATTATATCTTAAAAAACAAAATAACTTATTTATTTTTACCATACTGTATTTACAATGTACACACACGAACATGTATGCGTTTCTATTTACTGACTGTGTACTGTTCGGAAATCTAAACGCATTTTGTTGTTATTTAGTTCTAATTTGAAAATGATGAAATTCATTGAAACATAAGTACATATTTTTCCAACATACAAACAAACATACTCTGATAATAAACATAGTATTTTTACATGTTTAACTAAGTATGCATATGTTGTATTGTATTATATTGTATGATAAATGTATGTATAAATGTTGTATAAAATAAATCTATGGAATTGTATTAGTTTTTAAACTTTTTTCCCTGCGAATTACTCAAAACAAAACAACTATTAAAAAACAAAAAAAAAAACTATAATAATTTACGTAATTTGATTGCAGCAGTTAAGAGTCAAAAGTTGTATAATCTGACTTGTTGTTGTTTTTGTTCTGATTTTATTCGCTTGATTTGTACATTATTATAGCGTCTATTAAGAGACGATGGGTAAAGAAAGAGTGAGAGGAGAGGACCGAAAAGAAAGTTTAACTTTTCACTGGATTTTGTTTAAAATTAAAACACACATGATTTAACAGATAATAATGTTTATTCCATTATAGAAATAATAAACAAATAGGAGTAAATATCTAGACATACACATATGGGTGTAAGTTTTTAATGGATTAAAGTTTTCCAACGCCCCGTAGAATTAGTCCCTCATTATATAATGAGTTAACTACTTGTTACCAACTACTGATGATAAAAGTATAAAACAATGACCTTTAACCTCAGTAGTTTGGTTGGTAGTTCTAGAACTAAACCAGAAATGAACTGCTAAACTGAATAAGAACTAAAATAAAACTGAACTAGAATTTAACTTAAACTGAACTAGAACTGAACTAGAACTGAACTAGAACTGAACTAGAACTGAACTAGAACTGAACTAGAACTGAACTAGAACTGAACTAGAACTGAACTAGAACTGAACTAGAACTGAACTAGAACTGAACTAGAACTGAACTAGAACTGAACTAGAACTGAACTAGAACTGAACTAGAACTGAACTAGAACTGAACTAGAACTGAACTAGAACTGAACTAGAACTGAACTAGAACAGAACTAGAACTGAACTAGAACTGAACTAGAACTGAACTAGAACTGAACTAGAACTGACCTAGAACTGAACTAGAACTGAACTAGAACTGAACTAGAACTGAACTAGAACTGAACTAGAACTGAACTAGAACTGACTTAGAACTGAACTAGAACTTAACTAGAACTGAACTAGAACTGAACTAGAACTGAACTAGAACTGAACTAGAACTGAACTAGAACTGAACTAGAACTGAACTAGAACTAGAACTGAACTAGAACTGAACTAGAACTGAACTAGAACTGAACTAGAACTGAACTAGAACTGAACTAGAACTGAACTAGAACTGAACTAGAACTGAACTAGAACTGAACTAGAACTGAACTCGAACTGAACTAGAACTGAACTAGAACTGAACTAGAACTGAACTAGAACTGAACTAGAACTGAACTAGAACTGAACTAGAACTGAACTAGAACTGAACTAGAACTGAACTAGAACTGAACTAGAACTGAACTAGAACTGAACTAGAACTGAACTAGAACTGAACTAGAACTGAACTAGAACTGAACTAGAACTGAACTAGAACTGAAATAGAACTGAACTAGAACTGAACTAGAACTGAACTAGAACTGAACTAGAACTGAACTAGAACTGAACTAGAACTGAACTAGAACTGAACTAGAACTGAACTAGAACTGAACTAGAACTGAACTAGAAACTGAACTAGAACTGAACTAGAACTGAACTAGAATGAACTAGAACTGAACTAGAACTGAACTAGAACTGAACTAGAACTGAACTAGAACTGAACTAGAACTGAACTAGAACTGAACTAGAACTGAACTAGAACTGAACTAGAACTGAACTAGAACTGAACTAGAACTGAACTTGAACTGAACTAGAACTGAAATAGCACTGAACTAAAACTTAACATTATTTTCCTATTTAAACTAAAGTTCGTTTAATTTCAAGGATTTTAGCATGATTTTCACATTAATAATATATTTTTTTTTAAATTGAGGGAACAATTTCTTTTGCACTGATGAAGTAGTATACTTGAAAATAATTAGATTACATTTAACTTGTTTCTAAATAAAAAAGAAAAGCCCTCATCAATAGAAACTGCAATAAACCTGTAAATTCAAGCAAAAATCTAAAGAAATCGAACCAGGAAATGGGAGTTTTATGGTAAAATTTTGATGCTTTAATCAAAGTGCAATTGAAACTTCTCTTTGTCAATATCGCCCACCAACAAGTGAATTGAATAAAATTAAATTTCTAAACGCAAAAACAGGGAACTTAAAATTGTTTGTTTTTTTTCACGATAATAATCGTATCCATTATAGGATACACCCACATAAACACAAACAGATTTCCAAAGAAACAGACATACAAACATATTTACATATCCATATATTTTTTAATGTATGTATAAGAATGTGTATATTTGTATCTGTAGCTACCCTAGTGACTGCCAGTTGTGTCTGTGTTTGTAGCTTTAATATTTACGCATTTATTGAGGCGTGACACCAGCAATTGAGTGTAAAAAATCAGTGTTTTTTTAATATTACGACTCTGCCATACTTAATAATTTTTCATCTTTTTCGCTTGACTTTGCGGTGATATTAAAGTGCACTTGATTGTGGTGACTGGCTGAAGTTGTTGTTTCTGTTGTAATTGTTGTTTGGTCGTATTTTTATACAAATCTGCTTGTTGATTTTTTTACAACATCCAAAAAATTGCCTGACAGGGTGCCTTAGGTAGTTTATATTTATGTGTAAGTTGTGTTTTTTTTGCGGAAAAAGGGGTTTATTCCTTTAGTCTGTTGGCAAATAAAATTTTATTAATTCTCAGCAGGAAGCAACAATTTTTACTATGACTTTAAATATCATCCAAACGTATGAGAGTTATGTTTTAAAACACATCACACTTGTAGTTTTGCCAACAGTATTTGTTAGTTGTTGGTGGTAAGAAAAAAATAGCAAAATATTTATAAATAATAATGTTATTTCTGGTAATATTTATTTTAAAGAAAATTATTAAGGAAATTATCAAGTGGTGGTTTTTAGAATTATAATGAACATTCTGCACAAGAGTCAAATCTAAGAATTAATTAGCGTAAAAATATTGCAAACGTATAGAAACGTAGTTAGGCTTGTACATACACACACATATGTATGTACATGACCATGTGTGAGTAAACCCAATTTAATGGGTAACAATTTCCTTCGGATATGACTAGAAAATGTCGAATTCTATATTTTCGCACTTTAGTAACTTGCTTATGTGCTTGTCATACACATACCTAAACACATTCATATAAATACATATGTATATAGGGTATACACAGTCATACATACATAAGTAAATACATATACATATATACTTCCTTATGTATATAATATAATAATATAAAATCAATACCAGTATGAATCTTCATACTTACAATCATACATATGTATGTATATACATACATACCTATGAAAGTATGCTTGTATGCGCTGCGTGTACAATAATAAGTTTTCACAAATATCCAATAAATATTTTGGTCTCGAATTGTACTTTATTCGCGTTAATAGTTTCTTCGTTTTATAATTACATAAAGGAAATTATATTTGTGTGTTTTTATATGTATATTGCGTTAAATTAAGTTTAATTAAAAAATATATTAAAGAATTTAGTTTAATCGACATTTACAACAATATCCAATTTCTCCGGTTCGAAGGACCATAGAGAAATTTAATCCTTTTTTAACGAAAGCTGAATGTTGTTCAATTTACTACACAACAAGTAATACTGCGGTTCCCAAAAATGGTTTAGTTTATTAACAAAATGTTGAGAGAAATGTATATCGTAATATCTGTCACATCGGGCCTTTATCTCAGTTCTAGAGTCCACATAATTTTGTTTTTCAAAATCAGCTTTTGTACTTATGTTTTTTGTCCCCGGTTTATGTTTGTCAGTTTGCATGATCTTTATCCACTACCGCTGATCTTCGAGTTCAAAATGCTGTGTTCATGGGATTTTACTCAGTGATCTTTGTTTGCCATATTGATTTTAACGGCTCTTTGGACTTGTCCTGAGACCTCCTAAGATAAATGTATATTGAGAATCGTAATAGTTTTCCGCATTCATCGATTTGTTGGTTATCTTAAACAGGTCCTGGTTATCGTGGTGGTTCACTGCGTGCGAATAGTATAGTAAAGTCGAATGAAAACCGTTTTGACAGGAGTAAGGTTTTGTTTTTGTAAAGACTAACTCTTTTAACTTTTATCTTGTTCAGGATTTTCTTATCGGTCTTCTGAAGGTTAAATGATTTCAAAAGCGAGGGGTAGTCCATGCATTTTCTTTGGCTTTGTGCTGAGACCTTCTAATATGAATGTATATTGGGAATCACAATTGTTTTCCGCATTTATCGGTTTGTATGTTATCTTAAACAGGTCCTGGTTATCGTGGTGATTCACTACGTGCGAATAGTAAAGTAAAGTCGAACGCACTCCGCTTTGACAGGTCTAACGATTTGATCTTGTAAAGGTTAACTAATTTAACTTTTACCTTGACCAGGACCTTCTTATCGATCTTTTAATGGTTAACTGCTTTCAAAAGCGAGGGTAGTCCATGTATCTTTTGGTCTTGTGCTGGGACCTCTTAAGATAAATATTGTAAGTTGCAAATGTTTTCCGCATTTATCAGTTTGTAGGTTATTTTAAAGAGGTCCTGGTTATCGTGGTGGTTTACTGCGTGTGAATAGTACAGTAAAGTTGAATGAACTCCGTTTTGACAGGTCTAACGATGTGGTCTTGTAAAGGTTTATTCCTTTAACTTTTATCATGATCAGGGCCTTCTTATCAGTCTCCTAAAGCGAGGGGTAGTCCATGTATTTTCCTGTATTGTTCACTCAACCAAACACGAGATCCATCTAGTTCGTCGTTGCATCAGTAAAGTGTTTTAAATTAGTAGATCGATATCATTATCGCAGTCGACCGGAACATGTGCTTTTAAAGAATTAAGATACGAGTTACGAGTCCGACATACTTTTTGCGTAAACGTATTAAGGTCCATTTATTTACTTTCTTCGGTGTCTTCATCTGATCATGTACTTGAATGAGGATCATTCCGAGCAGTTTCAGGCCATGTTGACCTGTCTTCCACAACAACGATAATCAATTCCCATAATCAAAGTCGCTCGGAACTTGTCATTTTTACGAACTGAAATACTCATGACTTTTTGCGGAAACGTATATAGGTCCATTTATTAACTACTTTCATTGTCTTTATCCGATCATATATTACTTTATATAGTTAACACGGGGTTCGTCTAGTAAGTCGTAATCATAGGACAATCCTGATCGCGTCAAAAACTTTCAGTATTTGCTAATATCTGTAACGATAAATTTCACTCGATCATGAAGGTGTTATATTGGTCTCTGTCCTGATTCCTGTGGTCTCCGAGTAAGTACCCACATTATTCTTATCTAGACCAAACATGCTGACACTTTAGTCGCTATTTAGTCTGCTTCTGATTATAAGGCATCTAATATAAAGCGTTAAAACTAAACTAGAACTCCTATTAATACATGACTCTAATTTCTTTATTTAAGCATTGAAATCTTTGCAAAAAAAAAAATAAAGTTTAACTATATTTTCATGCAAAAACATAAAAATTCTTAATTCGTATTAATAATAATTTTACAACATAACACAAAATCCTTAAAAATCTTACAGCGCAATATTTCTATCTTTAAAGTTCATTTAAAAAGCGCTAAAAACAGCCCAGCGGCCCACATGCATTACTGTTATTAGTCCAGTCGATCTGTCGCCTATATAATAAGGGTGTGAGTGATAAATGTACGTGTGTGTATGTATGAATGTGTCCAGCTACAAATACTACAGAATGTCGTATTCTCTAGTATTATTTAGCATATAACACAATCACATACTACAGAATCTATGTATGTGTGTGTGTGTATGTTAATATATACTTATTGTGTATTTGCTTAAGAATAACCGTCAGTATTTGAAGCTAAAAAGGTATTAGTGGTTATTAATCTCTAACTTACGAGGTTACTTGCAAAATCTTAAAGTGTTTTATTTAAAGTAAAGATTTACTAGTGAATTTATTAGCTACTGGTGGCTGCTTGGTGGCATGTCAATTTTTTATATTATTGTAGGAAAGAAAATACAGAGAAACTTAAAGTATTAAAAATTCTATAGAAAGTTCTTCCTAAATATAGTTAATGCTATAGCAAAGGTGAACTGTGATATATTTAAAATCTGAAGGGCAGTTAAACATTCGCCTATACATATATACATAAGTCTGTAATATTATGTCTAATATTATGGTGTATTTGTATACGCCATTTATGTGACATTATTTGAATCGAGGTGCAATCATATTCGAGTGTTGGTTTGTAGAAGTGCATCTAAATCTATATATGAAATTGCATACATACACTAGAAATATTTGTGTTCGTATGTGAGTGTGCATCGTGTGCATAATTTCGATAATTAGTGAAATACTTTTCTCTAATGGGCACAAAAGAGAAACATTCTGACTGTCAAATATGTATTTAAATGCAAGGGAATAGAATACAAATCTAATTCCATAAAGGGCCACTCAACTCTGAAACATTTGATTTATTCGTATATCACAACAAGAACAGACATGCATTAATATTTCAAATGTTATAATCCGTAGAAAATTTAATTATATTATATTATACTCTTTACTTAACTTCACAACATAACTAATGCAAATACATCACATCAGGACATCAAATATTGCCAGTCAGTGAAGCCCCGTTTTGTCGTACAATTTCCGACAATGAATGCTTCAAATAAACAACAACTACAAATGCATAAATACAAACATATGTACAAATGCTCTTTACATAATTTATATACATTTATTTATTAATATGTATGTACATATGTATGTATAGACTTTATATAAAATACTATATGTTTGTTTTATTTACGCAATATATATATTTATTGATTCAAAGACTGATTTTGAATCCATCTTAGTGCACAACACCTTCATTTGTGGTGTGCTGATGAATATCAGCAACAAATAAAATTATTTTTACTATTATTAATGGTAAATAAATAATAATATTAACAATATCTTATTTTGATTATATTAAGAAAATTAGCATTAATGCTGTTCCCATAAAGTTTAAAAATTCACGTAACAATAATATATTATTGTGGTTGAAACTAATGATTTATTACTATCCCTATATTTGGATTCAATTCGTCAAAAGTTGTTAAATATACCAACAAAAAACATAGCAATCATTTATAAAACCCTTATAATATAGTTACACCATTGTCAGATCTTACAAAGTTGGCATAAAAAAATTTTCAAAAAATGTCTAACAACCGTGTGAATTTACAATTTTTGTCTGTCAACGCGTAAAATACATACATACTTTAACTTATTAAAAAGATCTACATACCAATTGCATTACATTATCAGTAGTTTAATAATGACAGCATAGCGAATAGCTTTACGTAATGCTGCCATTCGATTGTATTATAGCCTATTATCAATCTGTCCAACTTATCCAAAGGATAATCAGATAAGGCCAGTACTTTTAGGAATTCCGATATATAGACTGCTGCATTACAAAAATAAATAAGAGAAAGAGTACGAGAAAGAACAACTCATTTCATGAACAAGTTTTCAATGCAAAGTACAGAAAGGGGCAGAGAAGCAACGCCTCAACATAGAACCTAAACATTAGCTGACGATTGGCCAATGGAGTGCGCAACTACAGGAAGAAATCGTTTTACGTATATGAGGAACAAATTTTCGCAAAAGTATTTCCCATAACTTATAAATCTACAAATAGATCTCATGGGACGTTCAAAATTAACCCAGCATTATTGTGATCACCCATATTTCAGTCCAAAAATCGATTTTTTGTCGAAAACATAAAATCGGCTATAACTTCGTTAAAACGCTTTTAAATCGAAAAAGAAGCTTTATTTGTGACCACCCATATTTCAGTCCAAAATAGATTTTTTGTCAAAAACATAAAATCGGCTATAACTTCGTTAAAACGCGATTAAATCGAAAAAGAAGCTTTATTTGTGATCACCCATATTTCAGTCCAAAATAGATTTTTTGTCGAAAATATAAAATCGGCTGTAACTTTGTTAAAACGCGTTTAAATAAAAAAAGAAGCTTTATTTGTGATCACTCATATTTCAGTCCAAAATCGATTTTTTGTCAAAAACATAAAATCGGTTATAACTTCGTTAAAACGCGTTTAAATCGAAAAAGAAGCTTTATTTGTGATCACCAATATTTCAGTCCAAAAATCGATTTTTTTTTGTCAAAAACATAAAATCGGCTATAACTTCGTTAAAACGCATTTAAATCAAAAAAGAAGCTTTATTTGTGATCACCCATATTTCAGTCCAAAATCGATTTTTTTGTCAAAAACATAAAATCGGTTATAACTTTTTTAAAACGCATTTAAATCGAAAAAGAAGCTTTATTTGTGATCACCAATATTTCAGTCCAAAAATAGATTTTTTTGTCTAAAACATAAAATCGGTTATAACTTCGTTAAAACGCGTTTAAATAAAAAAAGAAGCTTTATTTGTGATCACCCATATTTCAGTCCAAAATCGATTTTTTTGTCGGTTATATCTTCGCTAAAACGCATTTAAATCGAAAAAGAAGCTTTATTTGTGATCACCAATATTTCAGTCCAAAAATAGATTTTTTTGACGAAAACATAAAATCGGCTATAACTTCATTAAAACGAGTTTAAATCAAAAAAGAAGCTTTATTTGTGATCACCCATATTTCAGTCCAAAAATCGATTTTTTGTCCAAAACATAAAATTAACTATAACTTCGTTAAAACGCGTTTAAATTAAAAAAGAAGCTTTATTTGTTATCACTCATATTTCAATCCAAAATAGATTTTTTGTTGAAAATATAAAATCGGCTATAACTTTGTTAAAACGCGTTTAAATCGAAAAAGAAGCTTTATTTATGATCACCCATATTTCAGTCCAAAAATCGATTTTTTGTCAAAAATATAAAATCGGTTATATCTTCGCTAAAACGCATTTAAATCGAAAAAGAAGCTTTATTTGTGATTGCCCATATTTCAGTCCAAAAATCGATTTTTTGTCCAAAGCATAAAATCGGCTATAACTTTGTTAAAACGTGTTTAAATCGAAAAAGAAGCTTTATTTGTGATAACCCATATTTCAGTCCAAAAATCGATTTTTTGTCGAAAATATAAAATCGACTATAACTTTGTTAAAACGCGTTTAAATCAAAAAAGAAGCTTTATTTGTGATCACCCATATTTCAGTCCAAAAATCTATTTTTTGTAGAAAACATAAAATTAGCTATAACTTCGTTAAAACGCGTTTAAATCGAAAAAGAAGCTTTATTTGTGATCTCCCATATTTCAGTCCAAAATAGATTTTTTGTTGAAAATATAAAATCGGCTGTAACTTTGTTAAAACGCGTTTAAATCAAAAAAGAAGCTTGATTTGTGATCACCCATATTTCAGTCCAAAAATCGATTTTTTTGTCTAAAACATAAAATCGGCTATAACTTTGTTAAAACGCGTTTAAATCAAAAAAGAAGCTTTATTTGTGATCACCCATATTTCAGTCCAAAATAAATTTTTTGTCAAAAACATAAAATTGGCAATAACTTCGTCAAAACGCGTTTAAATCGAAAAAGAAGCTTTATTTGTGATCACCCATATTTCAGTCCAAAAATCGATTTTTTGTCCAAAACATAAAATTGGCTATAACTTCGTTAAAACGCGTTTAAATCGAAAAAGAAGCTTTATTTGTGATCACCCATATTTCAGCCCAAAAATCTATTTTTTTAGTCGAAAACATAAAATTGGTTATAACTTCGTTAAAACGCATTTAAATCGAAAAAGAAGCTTTATTTATGATAACCCATATTTCAGTCCAAAAATCGATATTTTTGTCTAAAACATAAAATCGGTTATAACTTCGTTAAAACGCGTTTAAATCGAAAAAGAAGCTTTATTTGTGATCACCCATATTTCAGTCCAAAATAGATTTTTTGTCCAAAGCATAAAATCGGCTATAACTTCGTTAAAACGCATTTAAATCGAAAAAGAAGCTTTATTTGTGATCACCCATATTTAAGTCCAAAAATCGATTTTTTGTCGAAAAATATAAAATCGGCTATAACTTTGTTAAAACGCGTTTAAATCAAAAAAGAAGCTTTATTTGTGATTACCAATATTTCAGTCTAAAAATCGATTTTTTGTCCAAAACATAAAATTGGCTATAACTTCGTTAAAACGCATTTAAATCGAAAAAGAAGCTTTATTTGTGATCACCCATATTTAAGTCCAAAAATCGATTTTTTGTCCAAAACATAAAATCGGCTATAACTTTGTTAAAACGTGTTTAAATCGAAAAAGAAGCTTTATTTGTGATAACCCATATTTCAGTCCAAAAATAGATTTTTTGTCGAAAATATAAAATCGGCTATAACTTTGTTAAAACGCGTTTAAATCAAAAAAGAAGCTTTATTTGTGATCACCCATATTTCAGTCCAAAAATCTATTTTTTGTAGAAAACATAAAATTAGCTATAACTTCGTTAAAACGCGTTTAAATCGAAAAAGAAGCTTTATTTGTGATCACCCATATTTCAGTCCAAAATAGATTTTTTGTTGAAAATATAAAATCGGCTGTAACTTTGTTAAAACGCGTTTAAATCAAAAAAGAAGCTTAATTTGTGATCACCCATATTTCAGTCCAAAAATCGATTTTTTTGTCTAAAACATAAAACCGGCTATAACTTTGTTAAAACGCGTTTAAATCAAAAAAGAAGCTTTATTTGTGATCACCCATATTTCAGTCCAAAATAAATTTTTTGTCAAAAACATAAAATTGGCAATAACTTCGTCAAAACGCGTTTAAATCGAAAAAGAAGCTTTATTTGTGATCACCCATATTTCAGTCCAAAAATCGATTTTTTGTCCAAAACATAAAATTGGCTATAACTTCGTTAAAACGCGTTTAAATCGAAAAAGAAGCTTTATTTGTGATCACCCATATTTCAGTCCAAAAATCTATTTTTTTAGTCGAAAACATAAAATTGGTTATAACTTCGTTAAAACGCATTTAAATCGAAAAAGAAGCTTTATTTATGATCACCCATATTTCAGTCCAAAAATCGATTTTTTTGTCTAAAACATAAAATCGGTTATAACTTCGTTAAAACGCGTTTAAATCGAAAAAGAAGCTTTATTTGTGATCACCCATATTTCAGTCCAAAATAGATTTTTTGTCAAAAACATAAAATCGGTTATAACTTCGTTAAAACGCGTTTAAATCGAAAAATAAGCTTTATTTGTGATCACCCATATTTCAGTCCAAAAATCGATTTTCTGTCAAAAACATAAAATCGGCTATAACTTCGTTAAAACGCGTTTAAATCAAAACAGAAGCTTTATTTATGATCACCAATATTTCAGTCCAAAAATCGATTTTTTGTCCAAAACATAAAATTGGCTATAACTTCGTTAAAACGCGTTTAAATCGAAAAAGAAGCTTTATTTGTGATCACCCATATTTCAGTCAAAAATAGATTTTTTGTCGAAAATATAAAATCGACTGTAACTTTGTTAAAACGCGTTTAAATAAAAAAAGAAGCTTTATTTGTGATCACCCATATTTCAGTCTAAAAATCGATTTTTTGTCCAAAACATAAAGTCATCTATAACTTCGTTAAAACGCGTTTAAATCAAAAAAGAAGCTATATTTGTGATCAGTCCAAAATACATTTTTTGTCGAAAATATAAAATCGGCTATAACTTCGTTAAAACGCGTTTAAATAAAAAAAAAGATTTATTAATTTCTAAAAAAAAAGTTCTGCAAAAAGTCTCAGCCATTAGGGTAGTATAAGTACAAGAGCTTGAAGATTATTTTCTGTTATAAAACTCGATATTTCTCTGCTAAACAGTTTCATTCATAGAAGATCCTTCAACTGATCACTCGCATGCAATTTAATTCTCGAAATGCATATGAAATCGACAAATAATCACACGATTGCGAACAGGGAGTGAATTCAATTTAGAAGAAATTTCCTCCAGATAAGTAAATCATATAGATTAATTTCCAATATCAACACATTTTTTGTTTACTTATACAATAGCATTTTAGGTCATTATTTTAACATTGTGATGTCATTGGAAGCAAGTACATGTCACAATCGCTTAACAGTAATTAGAAACGTTCAGGCAACAGCTGACTAGTGAGTTATAAAGTATTTATATAACACATTATTAATTAATTAGACGTTATTAAAGTACTTCTATGTAATCAATGTGAAATGTAGTAGTCATTGAAAAGTATGAACGAAAATGTTATATTTTGGAATATTTTATTATTAACCTTTAACTCAAACAATAATAAAATGTTAATGTTTACTGGGTAGGCAAAACTTTTTAGATTCGCACAAGTATTAAACTTCGATGACAAACGTGAGGAGTACACAAAATCTAATAAAGGCTGTGTGTTCACAAAAGATTCCTTTTAAATACAGGTCAAATTAGCAAGTCAATATATATTGAATAGTTGCATAAATACACACATACATACATACATACATATACCAAGTAGAGAAATATAGAGAAATATTCAAGGCTTAATTGGGTTTGAATTTGAATATTCTGTGTCTGATGTTGACTAAATAAGTTTTTTTTTATAATAAATATATGCAGACAAACTAGATCATTGTTCACAAAAAAAAAAAAAACAAAACTAAGAAAAACATTATATTTTCAGGCGAAAATGTTGGAAAACTCGCATGCATGGATGGGAGCTTCGGGTTCCTCAATAGCAGGTTTGTACATATACTTTAGGAAAACTCTTGAAAAGCAAAACATATTTTTAAATTTATTTTTATCTACATTAGCAGACAGTTATCAATATCAACTGCAGTCTATGTGGCAAAAATGTTGGAACACCAATCAAAGTTTAATGCATCATTTGCGATTTCGTGAACGAGGTCCCTTAAAATCGTGGCGTCCCGAAACGATGGCAGAAGCAATTTTTAGTGTACTAAAGGAAGGTTTATCACTTTCACAGGCAGCACGAAAGTACGATATACCTTATCCCACATTTGTTCTCTATGCCAATCGAGTGCACAACATGTTGGGTCCTTCGATTGATGGAGGCCCCGATTTGAGACCGAAAGGCAGAGGACGGCCACAACGCATACTGCTGGGCATCTGGCCAGATGAACATATTAAAGGTGTCATAAAAACCGTTGTCTTCCGAGATGCCAAAGATCTGAAGGAGGAAGGTCTGGCGCACTTGCCCTATGGACGGCATTCGGTAGGTGATGTTGAAGAGACAATTCACTAAGAGCAGACATTGCATGCTAACTCTTGTTATTGTTTTTAGCCTGTTTTTCCATTTCAGGAAGGACCATTGAGTTATCCTGGTGTAGGTGGTCAATGTCCAAATGGAATGCCGGGGGCCACTGGTGACCAAATGTCACAAGAGGCAACAGCTGCAGCTGTGGCGGCGGTAGCTCATAATATACGTCAGCAAATGCAAATGGCGGCGGCGGCTCAACAGCAACAGCAGATGGGCGAAAGTCATGGTGGTCCAAATCTATTTAATCTTCCGCCTCATATGGCTAGTGGTGGACCTATGTCTGGACCACCTGGTTCAGGGGGTGTACCTCTTCCTAAAGCCAGCATTTCACCGGCTTTAAGCTCCTCATCGAATACCGCTAGTATGAGCGCAATGATGGGGCCAAGACATGTTCCTTCACCTTGTGGACCCAATTTACCGGGCATGCCACAACTGCCGCCTGGTATGGCGGTAGCTTTGCATATGGCCGGCAGTGGTCCTGGTGGTCGATGTGATCCCACTTCCGTGTTAAGTCAACAGCAACAACATCAACTCCAACATTTGCACTTACAACAGCAGCACGCTCTTCACCAGCAGCAACAAAAGCATCAACAACAACATCAAATGGCATTTGGTCCACACGGCACATCCTTGAGTCATACATCTGTTGGCGGCACTCCCTCACACACGGTCGTTCATCCCTCACTACAAAAATCAACGACGGCAACCTCAACAAAACCACACTCTTCCACTTCATCGCCGTCCAGACGTAACAGTCCTCACAGTCTGACACCCTTACATTCCCCCCTCACGGAACTTGGTCTAGAAATGAGTTTTAAACCAAGCCGATCATTTTCACCCTCCCGTCTATTTTCCGATGATATATCCGATATTGTAGGTGTTGCGGCCTCGCCATTACGCTCTCCCTCAACGTCAACACATCCGTCATCCTCTCTAGCAGCAGTTACGACAGCAACGATAACTACCACTAGCAGTATTAATACAGCCACCGTCAGAGAATCTTCCTCAGAGCCATCAGGGTCCGCCGCTACATCACAAACAACAACGGCGACATCAGCCGGAGCTATTGACAGTACAGCATCCGCATCAAGTAACATAAGTTCCACGGGGATTAAACTCGAACCTATTACGACAAGTAACGATTAAGGAGATAGAAATAGATGATATAATACATACATACATATACATATTTATGTATTTATAAATACTTTTACTTATGTATATTTTTTAACAACAAATCAAGAAACAGCAACAAATATAAACTATCATCCAGTTCCAGTATTTAAGTATTTTATACATAACAATTGTCCAATTCACAATGTGGAAACAAAGTATGTATGTATGTTAAAATGTTTCGAAGATTTCCCTCTCTTATTCCAAAAACCCTAAATTTTATCAAATATTTTATAATAACTATAAAGCCGAAAAATCAAATTTCCGGCGAAAAGCTGAAATATTAGTTCAGTTCTGGTGCAGCTAAATTCTGTTTTAGCTAAATTCTAGTTTTAATTCAGTTCTAGTTCAGTTCTTCTTCAGTTCTTATTCAGTTCTAGTTGAGTTCTAGTTCAGTTCTAGTTCAGTTCTAGTTCAGTTCTAGTTCAGTTCTAGTTCAGTTCTAGTTCAGTTCTAGTTCAGTTCTAGTTCAGTTCTCAGTTCTAGTTCAGTTCTAGTTCAGTTCTAGTTCAGTTCTAGTTCAGTTCTAGTTCAGTTCTAGTTCAGTTCTAGTTCAGTTCTAGTTCAGTTCTAGTTCAGTTCTAGTTCAGTTCTAGTTCAGTTCTAGTTCAGTTCTAGTTCAGTTCTAGTTCAGTTCTAGTTCAGTTCTAGTTCAGTTCTAGTTCAGTTCTAGTTCAGTTCTAGTTCAGTTCTAGTTCAGTTCTAGTTCAGTTCTAGTTCAGTTCTAGTTCAGTTCTAGTTCAGTTCTAGTTCAGTTCTAGTTCAGTTCTAGTTCAGTTCTAGTTCAGTTCTAGTTCAGTTCTAGTTCAGTTCTAGTTCAGTTCTAGTTCAGTTCTAGTTCAGTTCTAGTTCAGTTCTAGTTCAGTTCTAGTTCAGTTCTAGTTCAGTTCTAGTTCAGTTCTAGTTCAGTTCTAGTTCAGTTCTAGTTCAGTTCTAGTTCAGTTCTAGTTCAGTTCTAGTTCAGTTCTAGTTCAGTTCTAGTTCAGTTCTAGTTCAGTTCTAGTTCAGTTCTAGTTCAGTTCTAGTTCAGTTCTAGTTCAGTTCTAGTTCAGTTCTAGTTCAGTTCTAGTTCAGTTCTAGTTCAGTTCTAGTTCAGTTCTAGTTCAGTTCTAGTTCTGTTCTAGTTCAGTTCTAGTTCAGTTCTAGTTCAGTTCTAGTTCAGTTCTAGTTCAGTTCTAGTTCAGTTCTAGTTCAGTTCTAGTTCAGTTCTAGTTCAGTTCTAGTTCAGTTCTAGTTCAGTTCTAGTTCAGTTCTAGTTCAGTTCTAGTTCAGTTCTAGTTCAGTTCTAGTTCAGTTCTAGTTCAGTTCTAGTTCAGTTCTAGTTCAGTTCTAGTTCAGTTCTAGTTCAGTTCTAGTTCAGTTCTAGTTCAGTTCTAGTTCAGTTCTAGTTCAGTTCTAGTTCAGTTCTAGTTCAGTTCTAGTTCAGTTCTAGTTCAGTTCTAGTTCAGTTCTAGTTCAGTTCTAGTTCAGTTCTAGTTCAGTTCTAGTTCAGTTCTAGTTCAGTTCTAGTTCAGTTCTAGTTCAGTTCTAGTTCAGTTCTAGTTCAGTTCTAGTTCAGTTCTAGTTCAGTTCTAGTTCAGTTCTAGTTCAGTTCTAGTTCAGTTCTAGTTCAGTTCTAGTTCAGTTCTAGTTCAGTTCTAGTTCAGTTCTAGTTCAGCTCTAGTTCAGTTCTAGTTCAGCTCTAGTTCAGCTCTAGTTCAGTTCTAGTTCAGCTCTAGTTCAGTTCTAGTTCAGTTCTAGTTCAGTTCTAGTTCAGTTCTAGTTCAGTTCTAGTTCAGTTCTAGTTCAGTTCTAGTTCAGTTCTAGTTCAGTTCTAGTTCAGTTCTAGTTCAGTTCTAGTTCAGTTCTAGTTCAGTTCTAGTTCAGTTCTAGTTCAGTTCTAGTTCAGTTCTAGTTCAGTTCTAGTTCAGTTCTAGTTCAGTTCTAGTTCAGTTCTAGTTCAGTTCTAGTTCAGTTCTAGTTCAGTTCTAGTTCAGTTCTAGTTCAGTTCTAGTTCAGTTCTAGTTCAGTTCTAGTTCAGTTCTAGTTCAGTTCTAGTTCAGTTCTAGTTCAGTTCTAGTTCAGTTCTAGTTCAGTTCTAGTTCAGTTCTAGTTCAGTTCTAGTTCAGTTCTAGTTCAGTTCTAGTTCAGTTCTAGTTCAGTTCTAGTTCAGTTCTAGTTCAGTTCTAGTTCAGTTCTAGTTCAGTTCTAGTTCAGTTCTAGTTCAGTTCTAGTTCAGTTCTAGTTCAGTTCTAGTTCAGTTCTAGTTCAGTTCTAGTTCAGTTCTAGTTCAGTTCTAGTTCAGTTCTAGTTCAGTTCTAGTTCAGTTCTAGTTCAGTTCTAGTTCAGTTCTAGTTCAGTTCTAGTTCAGTTCTAGTTCAGTTCTAGTTCAGTTCTAGTTCAGTTCTAGTTCAGTTCTAGTTCAGTTCTAGTTCAGTTCTAGTTCAGTTCTAGTTCAGTTCTAGTTCAGTTCTAGTTCAGTTCTAGTTCAGTTCTAGTTCAGTTCTAGTTCAGTTCTAGTTCAGTTCTAGTTCAGTTCTAGTTCAGTTCTAGTTCAGTTCTAGTTCAGTTCTAGTTCAGTTCTAGTTCAGTTCTAGTTCAGTTCTAGTTCAGTTCTAGTTCAGTTCTAGTTCAGTTCTAGTTCAGTTCTAGTTCAGTTCTAGTTCAGTTCTAGTTCAGTTCTAGTTCAGTTCTAGTTCAGTTCTAGTTCAGTTCTAGTTCAGTTCTAGTTCAGTTCTAGTTCAGTTCTAGTTCAGTTCTAGTTCAGTTCTAGTTCAGTTCTAGTTCAGTTCTAGTTCAGTTCTAGTTCAGTTCTAGCTCAGTTCTAGTTCAGTTCTAGTTCAGTTCTAGTTCAGTTCTAGTTCAGTTCTAGTTCAGTTCTAGTTCAGTTCTAGTTCAGTTCTAGTTCAGTTCTAGTTCAGTTCTAGTTCAGTTCTAGTTCAGTTCTAGTTCAGTCCTAGTTCAGTTCTAGTTCAGTTCTAGTTCAGTTCTAGTTCAGTTCTAGTTCAGTTCTAGTTCAGTTCTAGTTCAGTTCTAGTTCAGTTCTAGTTCAGTTCTAGTTCAGTTCTAGTTCAGTTCTAGTTCAGTTCTAGTTCAGTTCTAGTTCAGTTCTAGTTCAGTTCTAGTTCAGTTCTAGTTCAGTTCTAGTTCAGTTCTAGTTCAGTTCTAGTTCAGTTCTAGTTCAGTTCTAGTTCAGTTCTAGTTCAGTTCTAGTTCAGTTCTAGTTCAGTTCTAGTTCAGTTCTAGTTCAGTTCTAGTTCAGTTCTAGTTCAGTTCTAGTTCAGTTCTAGTTCAGTTCTAGTTCAGTTCTAGTTCAGTTCTAGTTCAGTTCTAGTTCAGTTCTAGTTCAGTTCTAGTTCAGTTCTAGTTCAGTTCTAGTTCAGTTCTAGTTCAGTTCTAGTTCAGTTCTAGTTCAGTTCTAGTTCAGTTCTAGTTCAGTCCTAATTCATTTAATTTCGGAACAATCGCATACATACAATCTAACACAGACATATGTAAATATATTAGCAAAACAAATGCAATAGAATGATGGTCATAAGATGATACCAAGTAATTGGCAACATACATATTTATGTATGTATGTATTTTCTAACAAGATAATTGGTATCACCAAAACGCCATTCAATTAATGTAGATTCATTTCAAAATACATAAATAAGTATTTTTTAAAATAAACTAACCTAAAAAAAGATCTCTACAAAATGTATTACATATTTAGTTAAAAATATAATTTTTATTTTGTAAGCATTCCAATTTAATTAAGCTGTAAATTAAGGAAAAAGTATTAAAAAAAACACAAAAATTTTAAAGAAACAAAAAAAACAATTTGAAACACGAATCAAAATGAATTTACGAAATGTGTGCCCAAAATTATATTTGTATGTATTTTTTTACTTATAAATTATTTTTTATATTTTAAAATTATTGAATTGAAAGAAAGAAAAAAACAAAGAAAATGTACAAAACTGAGAAAAAATCTTTTTGGATAAAAAACAAACTTTTAGGAAAACAAAATTAAATTTTAGGAAAAAACAAACAAAATTTAAGGAAAAAAAATAAATTAAACAACTAAAAAATGCCTTTCGGAATAAAATTCAAAAATTAAACACTAGAAAAAATATAACGAAGAAAAAGTTAAAACTCAAATAAAATAAAAAAATGTATTTATATTAAATCGAAATTTAGAATAAGTTTTATATTAAAAAAAAAAAACATGTGTATGAGTGGTGGGCTAACTACATTTAGTTGCTATTTTCAAAATCTACAAAGTACGAATGACATTCAAATACGAATTGAAAAACCAACGAATGGATTGTTTTTAAACTACAGTGGGATACCTACGTTTGCAGAAAATCATCAAAGACTATAAACTAGACTATAGGATAGAATACAGACTAGACTATAGGATAGACTATAGACTAGACTATAGGATAGACTATAGACTAGACTATAAACTAGACAAGACTATAGACTAAACTAGACTATAGACTAGACTATAGACTAGACTATAGACTAGACTATAGACTAGACTATAGACTAGACTATAGACTAGACTATAGACTAGACTATAGACTAGACTATAGACTAGACTATAGACTAGACTATAGACTAGACTATAGACTAGACTATAGACTAGACTATAGACTAGACTATAGACTAGACTATAGACTAGACTATAGACTAGACTATAGACTAGACTATAGACTAGACTATAGACTAGACTATAGACTAGACTATAGACTAGACTATAGACTAGACTATAGACTAGACTATAGACTAGACTATAGACTAGACTATAGACTAGACTATAGACTAGACTATAGACTAGACTATAGACTAGACTATAGACTAGACTATAGACTAGACTATAGACTAGACTATAGACTAGACTATAGACTAGACTATAGACTAGACTATAGACTAGACTATAGACTAGACTATAGACTAGACTATAGACTAGACTATAGACTAGACTATAGACTAGACTATAGACTAGACTATAGACTAGACTATAGACTAGACTATAGACTAGACTATAGACTAGACTATAGACTAGACTATAGACTAGACTATAGACTAGACTATAGACTAGACTATAGACTAGACTATAGACTAGACTATAGACTAGACTATAGACTAGACTATAGACTAGACTATAGACTAGACTATAGACTAGACTATAGACTAGACTATAGACTAGACTATAGACTAGACTATAGACTAGACTATAGACTAGACTATAGACTAGACTATAGACTATAGACTATAGACTATAGACTATAGACTAGACTAGACTAGACTATAGACTAGACTAGACTATAGACTAGACTAGACTATAGACTAGACTAGACTAGACTATAGACTAGACTATAGACTAGACTAGAATCATATGAAATATAAATTTTACAATTCAAAATCTGTTAATTCGCAAAGAAAACCGCTAATAAATGTTAATGCTTTAAAACACTCAACATATGAAATATTTTATTTAAATATAATATTATATATGATTTTTATATAATTAAGAAAGTAAATTAAACAATTGCAAACAATTTGAACTCATAAACTGTAAGTAGTGTAAAACAGACGGCTTTATATTTATTTAGATTTTTCTAAAAAGTCTTAATTTTACAAAACATTTTTTAGTATGACTTTACAGAGTCTAGTAGGAAGTGCCTTCTTTTTCACATAAAATACAAAATAATTAATAAAAAAAAATATATTTAAATTTTTAGCTTAAGACGACTGTTTTTGTTTTTTTCTTTTTTTTTAAGAATGACTTTTAGAAATAAATTTCTTGAATTATCAAAAAGACCAAGACTTTTTACTAATTACACTGCTTGCAGTTGGTTAGAACAAATTGTTTGTATTTCCTGGCATTTATTTTATTTCTAAATAATTAATTTTTATCGTTAAATAAAACTTTAGGGAATAAATTTTGGCAAAATGTTGATATTTTTTGTTAATTATAATTTATATAAATTATTTTCTTTTCGTAAAATGGAAATTAAAAGCACACAGTTTCTATTAAATCATACAAACATTTTGTGAAATATTTAACACACCTTAGGGGTAAAGGGGAGTATACAAAACTTTAATTTAAAAGTACACAATAGAATTTAATCAAACTTGACAAAAAAGAACTAAAACAGAACTAGTTATATAACTAATTACCTATAGATACTACTGTTTACTTTTGAATAATTTTTTTTTTTTGGAAACTCTCCTAAACTCTAACAACATTTACATAAAATAATATAACAAAAAATAAATTAAAATAATCAAATAATTTGTAATCATTTAATTTAAAGTCTACATTCATCCGAGTGTAAACATTTGCTCTATTTCTTTAATTTTCAGATTTCCAGATTTTAATCAAAATTTCTTTATAATTTTTGTTTTCTATTAATTTTGATTTTAATCTGTAAATTGAAAAACTCTAAGGGAATAGAGCAATTAATAGATGTTTCTATTTAAAACGCAAAAAACTAATATAAATATTTAACAAAAAAATCTTTAACATATTATTTTCAAATAGTAAAATTTCAATTACATTCAAATCAAAATAAACAATAAAGCAAAATAGTAAAAAAACTCAAAAGAAATTAACTAAAATATAATGTGCAAACAAATGATCATTTAATCAAAGGCATAAATTCATACAAAATTACATAAGTGTTTGTGTAAGTGTAAGTGTGCTGTGGACGTAGGTCATTAAAAAGAGACTGATCTTAAATTTGGCTCAATGATTAAATTGCTTAATTTCAGCATAAACGGTTTTAAATTTAACAAAACACAAACTACAGTTTAATTAATAAACACTCCAGATCCAACAGCCCACACGCCCACACACAACCATTTATGTAACAAACCTGTATGAAAGCAATAAAATAGCCATAATTATTTATTATTATTATATTGTATACAAAATAAATGTAGTTTGTATTTAATATGTGGACTTTTGATTCTATTCAATTTGTTAGTATGTACGTTGTAACAAAATATTAATTGTCTCAATAATATGTATTCAGCAGTCATGTATTATTGCAATTATATACAAAAGTGTAATTTTAAATTTTCTTTTATTTATTTCTAATGCTAAACAAAACAAAAAATAAAATAACTAAATTATGAAAATAATAAATAGTAATAATAAAACTATGAATTAATATAAAACTGATTATATTGCAAGAAGTACGTCATGTTCTGTAAAACGTACCTACTATGTGCTGCTAACAATTACATATCGATTTCAACTAGATACGATCTCAGAAAAGTTGTAATGTTACTGATCTTTTATTTGATTAACAATTTGAATATTTTTGGACGAATTTGTAGCCTGTGCATGGTATGGGTAAGTATCGTTAATTGAATGTATTTTACAAAATAAATTTGAATACAATTAAAACTTTCATTTTATTGAGTAAAAAGTTTTAGTGCAGTTCTAATTCAGTTCTAGTTCAGTTCTAGTTCAGTTCTAGTTCAGTTCTAGTTCAGTTCTAGTTCAGTTCTAGTTCAGTTCTAGTTCAGTTCTAGTTTAGTTCTAGTTCAGTTCTAGTTCAGTTCTAGTTCGGTTCTAGTTCAGTTCTAGTTCAGTTCTAGTTCAGTTCTAGTTCAGTTCTAGTTCAGTTCTAGTTCAGTTCTAGCAAATTGTTTCAAATACCATTAGTACCTAACTATCAATTTCCTATTAGTCAAATGATATAATCCACAAGTCTTTCACAACTTTTTTACCAACTTGGGATGCAGACGGAAGACAAACATTTTCATTTATGACCTTTGTCCAATTTATATATTTCTACTTCTTTTATCCACACGTCTCCTAAAAACAACAACAGTTTTTAAAGAACAAACGCCACTTACAGTAAGATGTTGTCATTTGTCTGTACAAAAACGTTTATAATAATAATTTAATAAAGTAATAAAATAAAACTATGTATATGTAAATCTATTTACTATGCATGTATTACAAATAACTTAAATCTTACCGAAAATGCAACTGACTGCCATTAAAAAAAAGTAAAAAAAAATCACAACTTTAACACAACATAAAATATTACATGAATTACGATATGTACGTATACTTTTAATAGTTCTGTTACCGTAAAGCATTTTTTTATTTTTTAAATAATTTTATTTTAAAAGAAAAATCATTTTTTCAAACAAATATTAACAATTTAACATTTCCAATAAGATTCACACTCACACTTTAAAAAATACTAACAGATTAAATCCTTTTAGAAATGGAGGGAAAACATTGTTGTTGTTTCAAAAAAGTGTCAAATATATAATTGTCGCGCTTTTAAACATAAACAACAATAAAAGCGAAATAAGAAAGACAATAAGAAAAAATGCAATAACAGAGATGTTTTCACAATAACCAATAGGAAATAATAAAATACATTTTTTATATTTTTTTATCTTACAATTTAGGGAGTTTGTTTTGTTTTTTTCTTTATTAAAATATTAGTTTTTAATTAGGAGTGTTTCACAATCAAAATATGTGTACATTTGTACAAATGAAATAAATAATACATTTTAAGCACTTGATTAAAGACATTACATTTTGTGAAATTTACAGACGTAACTAAACCGATCCGTATTGCTTAAAATGTGCTCTTGGAGATGATAGTGTTTTTTTGTGGAATTGGGAACTTTAACTAACAGGTCAAAATTTACAAGTAGTTAAGACATCCTCCATATAGTCATATTAATTAGTAGTTTTGTGCAGTTTGTTCAACTAATTAACACTTGTTGTTTCGGAACGCGGTGTATTGATCTCTTGGTGACGTTGCAAAAGACTCAGGCACTGATGCAGGCATTGCGTACTGGCGGTAGATATTGCTTTTAGTAAAAGTAAATCAGGATCCGTGGGCGAAAAGGCTTCACAATCGACATTTTCTATGGCACGAGCCAAAGAAGCATTGCTAAAAGAGATAATAAAATAAATACAAATAACAAAAACAAAGATAAGCGCAATAAAGAAAATTAATGAATCACCATTGTTCGGTTAGATAAAGTGCCTGGCGAGCAGAGACCATAGCGTCCGATGCCGCTAATAGCTCACGTGGTGGCAATGGTGTTGAATTGCTTATATCCATGGCCTTTGTATGACTCTCAACAACAGCCCGCAATCCATCTACCCATTCCTGGCGTGCTCTAGCATCGGCTGCTCTCAACTTAATGGTATCACCAGAGGCACATCCAATAGAAAAAGTTCTAGAATCTTCATCACTGGGACAGACCACAGCACCGGCTAAATGAACCTGTCCCCGTGGAGAGCTAGTTAGTACATGAGCTGGAGGTGGTACATCATCACCAGCGGAAGTACAGTCCGATAAATAATAGCTTAAAATGCCACTTTGGGGATCAACCGTAAACCATCTATATTGCCAACCTTAAATAAAAATCATCCTTTGTTTACCTTGGTTCTGTAATATATTTATCAATCATACCTTTCATTACGTTAGTGTATTTACACAGCAGACCATTTAGCTGATGTCGTACACCCTGGTTCAACACCTTATTTAGGTTTGTTTCCATGGCACCTTCAAATATTGTTAATCCTTGACCACCAGTTATTGTTTCTTTATCAATTATTTCTTTGTGATTGTCCTGGTAAGCACTTTGTGCTGGATATTGGTGCTGGAGACGATGATTTTCGCTCTCAGTCACACTTTGTTGTAATAAAATCTGTGAAGTTGTTGTTCCTGCTGTGTTTATTGATGTTGTTGGTTGCGTTGTAGTTTGAGACTTTAAACGTGATTTATTTTTACGATGTTGTAAAGTAGACTTTATTTTACGCAGAATTTTTGCAATTTTTTCTAATAACTATAACAAAAGAAAAAAAGGAAGGAACGAACGAAACAACTTATCGTTTAAAAAGTTGTGTATGGCCTGGGATTCTACTATTTTTTTTTTATTTTATCGATGATAACAGCTGTTGTATTGACAGCATAGAATGTCGTGTAAAGAGAAAATGTCAAATTGGCTAAATCGGAAGAGAATGAAGAAAGACTGTAAAGTTGTGCCAGTAATGTCAACTGTGTTATACTAGCATTATGAAAAGCAGTATTTAAAATATAAATAAAAACCGTACCGGTTCAATTTGACTTTAATTAATATCAAGAATAAATAAAAAAATTTATTGAAAAATATAATTTAAAATACATATATAATATAAATTATTAATGAAATTGTTAGAGTACAATGTGAATATTAGAAATTTCACTTCTAGTGAAATTTCAGATTTATACTAATATGTTATTTTACGTAGAATAGAAATGTTTTATATTTTTATTAAAATTTGGCATTTCTTTATATTTTAGATTTTTAACACAAATTTAGAATAGATGTTACAAAATTTTTAGTAATATATTGAATTTTTAATATAAATTACATATTTCTAGTAAAATATCGATATTTTAAGTGTATTTTTTGTTTGTAATGCCTTTAAAGCGAAAGGTTTTGACGTCGCCAGGGTTGTATTTTGTTTTGTATAGAATTAAAATTAGTTAAAATTAAGTAAATTTCACCAACAATGAAAAATATATAAATAACAATATACAAAAACTTAAAATTTTATCTTAAAAACGGTAATCGTAATAGTTTTCTCTTTGTTTTATATTTAAAGTACTCAGTTAGTTACTTTTTTGCTAGTTGAAGCTCCCAACTTGAGTAAGAAATACAAAAACAGCAATAATAATTATATTTTTATAAAAAAAATATATTATTTATTGATTATAGAAACCTCAAAATACATTTTTTGTTTTAAATTTAAGTTTTTGTTAATTTTTATATGTATTATACTTGCAATAGTCTTCTTTTTTATAAACATTGTTTTTATAAGAAACAGTGACGTTTTACACAGCTTGGTATGGCAACACTGCAAAGTTTAATCATGAACTCAAAAACATTAAATTAGATTTACACCGGCTTAAATTTATTTTTTATTAATCACCTAACCTAAATATAAATTGGCAGTTAATTGACAACTCAAAACCAGATTTAAAGGTCATAAAAAATATATTTAAAAGATTCCCAAAAATCATTAAAAAAATCTTTAACAGTTAAAAAGCACCAATTTGTCATTATTTCATACCTAATAAATACAACTCTGTACAAAAATTTTGCTGTATATCAACACTGTTTTTTGTTGAGTACTCACAAAAAAAATTTGTCTGTCAGACAAACGTCGTTGTCGTCGCGTAGAATATTTTTGCGAAATTTAGCGAATTTATGATAATTTTAAATTGTTTTCTTTGTGAAATATATGTGTTTCCTTGATGTGTATAACATTTTTATTAAAATAAAGTGATATATTCGTAAAAATTTGCGTGAAAATGTAGTTAATGTTAGTAAAGAAAATACAAAAAAAGTAGAAAAAAATCAATGAGCATCATTTGAAGAAGAACAAGCAGCGGGGCACCAACCAACTCTCACTCAAACACCAGTTCACACCAACACACAATAAGAAAAAAGAATTCTTGGCTTCTCTCGGTGTTTGTGTGTATGACTGTGTTTTTTCTTCGAGTGTTTGTGTGTGTTTTTGTGTCTTTTTTTCCTTTCTTTTACAAAATCTTATTGAACAAGAAAAGAAAAAAAAGAATATGTGAAATTTCATAAAAATATTAAACAATTCTTGGAAGTTTAGTCATAACATGTAATATAATAATGCAATTATAAACAAATAATGCATTGTTTAATTTCCATCTGCAAAATTGATTTTCATTGATTTATAACGTTTTCCCAGAGGAGGGGACGCATTAAAGTGCTTGAATATTGTATTGGTTTGTTAAAAGAAGAGGAACTTGCAGAGTGGCAAAGTAAAAAAAAAATATGCCGTGTATAATATGATCATCATTTATCTGTGTATATTTGCTGTAACTTTATTGTCCACTGCCATATTTGTGCCATTATAAAATGGTACAACGAAATCACATGTATCTATGAATGAGTTCATACATCTGTATTCCATTTTAATTAAGTTCCCTTTTTTCTTAATGGTCTTTCTTTTAAAATAATTATTTATACACATTTGTGCTTATTTTATAACCCTCAGACGGTCGGTCGGTAGGTCGGTCAGTTGAAATATTGAAAATGCACTTATTCAATGTGTGTATGTGTGTTTTTGTATGCAAAGGGGGTGGATATTACAATAATAATGCACCATTTCGATAAATGTCAGCCATATCAATCAGTTGTAGAGAGCAAACAATGTTTGTTGTTCTGTTTTGTTTGCTAAGCATTCCATCTTGTCTCCAAATCATGTCGTCAGCAGTGCTTACATATGTATAGAAAGAAATATTAAATAAATTGCTTGTGTGAAAGAAAAATTTTTAAATATATGTATTAAAACAAAAGAACAAAAACAACACACTAAAGAAATATGTAGACAATAAAATTTAATTGCAGAATTTCTTCTGTTTTTGTCTATAGCGAGAAATTTAATACCCTACCCTAATATAGTAAGTTCTACACCCTTTTTGCTCATTCATCTGATTGCCCAAATACAGATTAGTATTTCAAAAATAACTGACTTTTTACTAATTGGTAACTCGTTGGTAATCATCAGAAATTACACTTTCTATGTTATAAATGTAAGGAAATCTACAACAACATTAGCCAAAGTTTTTATCTTCCTTAAAGTTAAAAGCAACAAAGAAGTGTTAAACAAAATACTTTATGAATATTTTAAAGTAACCTATAGTCGTTCTTGACCTACCATATATTGTACTGGTTCAATAATATAGATTAGAAAGTAATAGAAATAAACAATTAACAGCAGAACTAATTGAACAAATAACTAAAAAGTACTACACCACTACACTTTATTAAAAGCACAATAATGGAATAAACAAAAAAATAAAAACAAAAGTATCAAAGAAAAGCAAATAGTTGCTGATGCACATAGAGTCAGAGTTTTCATTGTATTGAATGCTGTTTGTTAGGCTTAAGCCCACATCGTCGTCATTATTTTTCTGAACACTGTCGCTGACGTCGTCATTATAAACAACATTAACAAAAGCAAATCCATTAAAAAAAAGAACTTCATTGCGTGGATGGATGGATGGTGGTGTTGACTTTTTAGTCTGCGGTATTATTATAAGTTTAAAAATTTTATGTCTTTCATTTATATTTTTTCATTCTTTTGTGTTTTTCATTTCATTGCAACAACATAGAAGATATTCAGTGTATTAAAAACAAAATTTTAAAATTCTATTTGGAAAAAGAACGAAACAATAATAATAATAACAACAATAACAAAAAAAGAAACAAATGTTGACCATGAAAATGTTTGCCAAATATTTGTATAAATCGATAAACAACTTATATGAGTTAAAACAAAATTCACAATTACTCTACTAATACAAATTTCAAATAGTAATAACAACAAAGAAAATTCCTAAAAAAAAGTGAAATATTAAGTAAAAAATTTCTCAAAATAAAAAAATACAAAAAACAATTATCGTTTTCAACAACACCTAAAGTTAAAAGAATTTTCAACATCACCATTTTACCTTTAACGTCAAAATGGATGGTCAACGCGCTCGCGACATACTCACATTGTTGCAGGAGCGCGTCGTTTTCCTAACCGGTGGTCGTGATCGTCGTGGTGGTCCTCTACTATGTTTTCCGGCTACACCTAGACGTGATCGTTTGAAGCCAGATGACTTAAGGCGTCTTTTGAGTTATCTTATAATGATACCAAGGTAAGTGGGATTTTAGTTTGTAATATACATTAATTCTTTATAATCAGTTTTAAATATAACGGAAATTAATTAGTGGAGTACGAAATTTATAGTCTTAATTTAAAAATTACTTGTCTATATCTGAATGAAAATGAAATACAATTGATCTATCAATGTATATAATGTTTTGGAACAACTCAACAGTTTCTACTCAACTTTACAAAAATAAGTGTCTTTTATGGCGTCAAGGGAAACCCTAAAATGCTATTTTGTAAAAATTATTGAAATTTGTATAATAGTTATTAAACTTGTATAAATATCTATATAATCATCATCATTGATCAAAGATCCGATATGAGGCTTTTTTTCTGTAACTTACATATGACGGTTGTACAAAAACCATAGGATTTCTCGATCATAAAAAATCAAATTCTGTAATTAACTTTACGCCGCTGATCGACTACGCTGATTGCACTTCAAGTCAGCACTTTTATTACTTTAGCGCTTAAAGCAATCTGAAGAGTTTAGCAAACAATAATTTCCTGTCATAGGGCTCAAAATCGATCCCTAAATTTTACTTATTTTGTCCAATCGCTTTATATTTAGTTTGAATATATATCGTCTAACATGCAATAATAAAATTTCAATCTCCTACCACCGTTTACCAAATCATAACACAAGCTTCCAGGCAGAAGTACGAGCAATAACGGATTGCGTAAATTAGATTAGAATAAATATGGCACCCATAGCGCTTAATATATTTACCGACAGCCAGAAGGCAATTAGGGCGATATCAGGAGATAGAACTAAATCTTAGACCGTATTGGATTGTAAGAAAGCTTTAACTTCAAGAGGGTACCAGCCCACTCAGGAGTAGTCGGTAACGAAAGAGCGAATGTAATAGCTTTAAAGGGAAGGGAGCTCGAGGCAATTAAGCTGACAAACGCAAAACCATTCGTTGCAACAAAGGCTGAACTAAAAA
The DNA here is from genome assembly GCF_022045245.1 of Lucilia cuprina. Classification (NCBI taxonomy): domain Eukaryota; kingdom Metazoa; phylum Arthropoda; class Insecta; order Diptera; family Calliphoridae; genus Lucilia; species Lucilia cuprina. The sequence continues at coordinate 65,783,679 of NC_060953.1, read as the reverse complement.
TATGGGTGAGAGAATCCCATAAGACTTCTTGGAATAATGAAATAGGGGGTAAAACAACGAAAATTCTATGGGGAACCCTGATGAGAGCAAGTCTGAAATTAGTATGATAGTACGTATTCTGAGTGGACACACAGGATTACGAGCACATTTATTCAAAATTGGATGTGCGGATTCAGAGTGACACTTTCTTTGCCACTGTCAGGCATTTGTCGAAGTTAGATTTAAGTATCTTGGAAATGATGTTATTCCGGAAATAACATTCCTAACTAACACTGATTGGAAGATTCCTAGGAATTACGTTCAGGAAACTGAGTTTCAGAACATTGAAAAATAATTCATTCAGATCCCTCCTATTTCTCATGATAAGGAACGCACGATAGTGGCCTAAGTGTATTTCTTTGGATCCTCCTATCAACCTCACCTTACCTAAGACTACTAATTCGTGTTTAAACTTTTTAAATAGAAAGAGAGCCAAAGTTAGATCAATTTCAATCAGATTTTCGGTGAATACTGAAATTGAAAAACGATGCTGTTTTTCATCATCTCATTTTTCAGAATCAATTTCGTTTAAGTTCGGGGATTGTTGCAGCAATTCCAAATTTTCCAAGCTGATTGAAATGTTTGCAGTTTCAAAATTGTAGAAAAACCAAAAACTTTTAACATATTCAGTTTCCATTATTCTTAAATAAAATATTATAGACACTTAGGGCGGGTTTCTTACTACTCAGTTAAACAAGGCTTAAATTGATGTTTAATAAAACTCGGCACAAATTTAGTCGGACTTTAACCAATGATTGTGGTGGTGTGGTTTAAAACATAAGCAATGAACAGCTATTTTTTGCAAATAACACATTAGTAAAATGTAAAATTTTCTCAGTTATAACATAAGTTTAATAGGCCAATTACACTTAGTTAAACTAAGATAATAAGTAACTTTACTACAGTAATCATGATTACTGAAAAACACAAAACATATATTAAACTAGTTTAAACAAAGAATGTAGTTTATCTTTATCTGAAAAACTCGCCCTTAGTAAAAGAAACAAACAGTTCTTTAGCAATATCTATAGCAATACCAAAACGTAGAAAAACTTTTATATTTTATAATATAAAAAAACACATTACTTGTTGTCCCTCCTTATTTTGTTTTTTTTTTTTTTCATTTCAAAACACTCATTATTTATGTTTAATTTTGACTCTCCCTAATGTACTTAAATAAGTAAATGTTTGTATTTCTGCTTATTATTCATCGACACTATTCTAATTGCATCCCATTATTATAAGCAAACAACTACGCGACATTCAGTTACATACGAATACATATTGTACTTTGTACTTTAAAGAAAACAAAAAAAAACTCTTAAAAATATATATATGTACTTCATATTATACCATAATTCAAAATGTATTTTAAAGGAATATTCAGAAATTTTATAAAAGGGAAAATAACTCAAAAAAAAGTTACCCTAACAAATACAGAAATTCTTAAGATTTTACTACAAATTTGAAATATTTTTAAATGAAATGCAAAATATTTATATATAATCTTTTAAAATTATTATTAAATATTTAGTTTGCTGGGAAATATTGTATTTTTTGATGAAACTCTTAATGCCTTGTTTTTTTTTATATATTTATATGTATTTTTATTGCAATGGCGACTAATTTGGCATATTTGCGACCAAAAACGAAAACAAAAGTTTTACTTTATTTTTTAATTTACATAAATACTATGTGTGTTTATATAAAATGAAACTTACGCGTACATAAAAAGAATATTTTGTTTACTTATATGGAGTGGTTTGCTTAAAAAAAAAAATAAAAGAATTTATAAACAGTGCGTGACTCTCTTTAGGCTTAATTTTTTCCACATATCAGAATTATTTATTTTGGGTGAATGTTGACAATGTTTGTCACTATATTATCATATATACCTTTAAATGTATATTTAAGTTAAATTTTAATTAACCAAAAAACACTTTCCAATGCGAATTTTTAATTTAGGAATTGCTATAGAATTTCCTTTTTCAAAAACAAAACTATTTAGGAGATTTTTTTCGATAGACTGTTGTTAAAATTTACGAACAGTTTTTTTCTTTCTTAAAACAACTTTTTAAACTGTTTTCTTTCTCAAGACTTATATTCAAACTATTGTCATTCTGTAGACAAACAACACAGGAATACAAATTTTCATCCTAGAGTCTTTTCTATAGGAATTGTATCTGGCCTCAGAATTTCATCAGGTTTTCGTTGGGATTTTTGCCAAATTTGAGACATTATATAAATCAGTAGACTTTAAATGTTATATCGTCTCTTCTTTCCATTCCGAGCAGATTTCTATCTATAGAAATTATACAAATAGCTTTCTTTCTAAAGAGTCCTTCTCAATAAAAGGAAACTTTTTAAAAAATTTTCTTAAAAATCCTTTCGAACCATATATTTCTTAGGGCGGGTTTTTTGAGATAAATATAATCTACATTCTTTGTTTAAACTTAGTTTAATATATGTTTTGTGTTTAAAGTAAACAGTAACGTTAATTAGGGCGAGTTTTTCTGATAAAGATAATCTTCATTCTTTGGTTAAACCTGGTTTAATAAATGTTTCGAGTTATCAGTAAAGTTACTTATTATCTTTGTTTAACTTAGTGTAATTGGCCAATTAAACTCAAGTTATAAGTGAGAAAACACAATTAACAAAAAATCAATGAATTCGGCAGAAGAAAATCTTAATAATGTAAGTAAATAGTAATTTTCTGATTTTTCATTTAACAAAAGCATTATTTGCAAAAAACAGCTGTTTATTGTTTATGTTTTCTACTGAAAAGTTGGCAACATTAACAAAGTTAACTGAGCTTAAATCTAAAACTTAAAAACACAATCATTGCTTAAAGTCTGCCTAAATTTGTTCCGAGTTTAATCTAACAGTGAGTTAAGCCTAGTATAATTGAGTAGTAAGAAACCCCCCTTTAATGAAGACTAATTTTCAAATGAATTTCATTCATTAAAAACCTTTCAATTATAAACCTTTGTATAAAAAGTATTTTAAATAATTTCCTTTTTATAAACAACTTTAGCAATAGTTATCTTTTTGAAATTATTGCAGTTGTTTTCTTTCTTAAGAAAACTTCGCAAAATAGATTCATTTCCATGTTCATTAAAAACAAACATGTATCGCACACTTTTCATAAAAAAACATTTGAATTTACATCTCACATTTCTTTAAACACATTCTGTACAAAGCAATTCTAAACATTTTTCTCAATTCTTCTTTTCTTTCAGTGATTCGGCAAAAAATTTGGGTTTCACTGTCATTATTGATATGCGCGGCAATGGCAATTGTTCGACAAATGTCAAGGCCATATTGAAAGTGTTGCAAGAGCATTTCAGTGCCAACATACACAATGTTGTCATCATAAAACCGGATAATTTTTGGCAAAAACAACGAGCCTCAATATCCTCACACAAATACAAATTCGAAACATCAACTATATCGATTGAAGCTCTAAATAAGATAGCCGAACCAAATCAATTGACTTCAGACTTTGATGGCAATCAAATATATGACCATCAACAGTGGACCGATTCTCGTTTGGCCATAGAGGATTTCTTTTGGCAGGCTAGTGATTTGGCCGATCGTATAGATGATTTACAGGAGGATTTGCAACGTAATGACTTTGCCGAAGATGTTAATGGTGCACGTCATGCTCTAGATCATCATAATGAAATGAAAAAGAAAATACTCAAATTACCGATTGAGGATTTGGATGTACAGGGCAAGAAGTTGTTGACAAAGATTAACATGAGCAGTGGCTGCAGTGCAGGAGCGGTGAGTTTGATTTTAAAATAAAATTTTACATTATAATAATTATATAATTTAAATCTTGCAGGGTGCCAGTGGTGGTGATTGTGGTGGCAGTGATTCTGGTACTTCTTCACAGTCTCGTGTACCCACTAATAATCCCGATATGTCGGCCGCTATCAGCAAGGCCTTAAGGCAAATTGATCTTATACACTCTGGCCAGCAGCGTTTACTTACCTTGTGGCAGCATAAAAAGGTGAAACTAGATCAATGTTTCCAGTGGCGTTTGTTTGAACAGGATTGTGAGAAAATGTTCGATTGGATTTTACACAATAGAGATGTTTTTCAAATGTCTTATGTGGAAATTGGTCACAACTATTCAGTGGCCAAATCATTACAAGATGAACATCAAAAATTTGCGGTAGCCTCTATGAATGTCTCGGTGAATATTGATCGTATTTTGGCCGTTGCCTCTAGACTTATAGAAAGTCAACATTATGCCGCACAAAATATTAAAACTTTGGCTACACGTTTAGATCGCACCTGGAAAGACTTTGCTGCTGGCTTAGATGAGCGTACTGCTGTGCTTCAACTAAGTGTGCTATTTCATCATAAGGCTGAACAGTATTGCAATAGTGTGGCATCTTGGGCTGCTGCTTGTCAGGCTTCGCAACCATTGCCTTCGGATATACAAAGTCTCGAAACGGCTATACGTACTCATCAGTCTTTGTACGAGGCCATGTGTCAGGCTTATACCGAAGTTCATTCTACCAGCAAGAAATTACTTTATCAATTGGATCATTTAGTGCAGGTGTGTAATCAACCTCCTCCCCCTGGTGTTCCAGATCACCGTAAAAATAGTACTTACAACAAATATGGTCGTCAAAATCCAGCTGCTGATTATAGCGAAGGAGCTTCGCATGTTCTGGCTGTAATACATCAGATACTGGGTCATCATCGCTCATTGGAATCCAAGTGGCATCAAGAAAAAATACGTTTGCATCAAACTTTGGCTCTTAGACTGTTTCAGGAGGATGTAAAACAGGTTCTGGACTGGCTCAAGAATCATGGTGAAGTGTTTGTACGTAAAAATACTGGAATTGGTAGAAATCTACAAAAGGCTCGCGTTTACCAAAAGTCCCATGAACATTTCGAGAATGTGGCCCAAAATACCTATAGTAATGCTGAAAAACTGTTGGCAGCAGCGGATGAACTGGCACGCAGTGGTGAGGCAGATCCCAATGAAATTTACTCCGTAGCCCATGAATTGGAAATACAAGTTGCTAGTTTTGCCGAACGGGTGGAACAGAGGAGAAGGCGCCTCGATATGGCTGTCATTTTCTATACACACGAGAAGGAGGTAACTGCCTGGATTGATCAATTAAGGGCAGATGTTTCCACAGATGAAACCATGTTATCGCAAGAAAATCTCGAAGGCATAGAAAGACTTTTGCAACAATATAGAGATCAGCAGGATAACACGGTTAAAGGCTGTATGCAAACAATTGCTCAAGGAGAGGCACTTCTGCAAGAAATGAGATCTTTAGAGTATTCAGACAACACAGGTTCCCTATCGGCTTTAGAGGCGGCTTTGGAAAAGCTGTCAAAACAAAAAATAGAACTGGAGGAATTATGGTCGGCACGCAAGTTCCGAGCAGATTTAATATTGCGTTTGCGTTACTTTGAACGTGATGCCATGGAACTATCATCGCAGCTGGAAATATGGTCTGAAGAACTGCAGCATGCAGATCTATCACGTGACTACCAAAAAGCCGAACAACTAATACGCATGCACAACGAATCGGTTAGTGACATACAAAATGCCACCTATGAAGTGCTCGAGCAGGGACAGGAGCTTTTGCAAATGTTTGAATCTGCTGGTTTTATTTCCATGGCAGATGCCACCCACACAGCTCAAGCTCGCATAGAATATTTGTTAAACTTTTTGCGTGAACGTGAAATTGATCTTGAAGAGTTGTCGGAGGCCAAACGCGCTAAACTAGAACAGGCTGTGCAACTGTGTCAGTTTCAAAATGATGCCAATCAAGTTATTTCTTGGATACGCAACGGTGAGGCCATGTTGGTGGCCAGTTTTGTTACACCCAACAGTTTGCAGGAGGCAGAGCAATTGCGTAAAGAACATGAACAGTTTCAGGTAGCTATTGAAAAGACACACACTTCTGCCGTACAAGTCAAATACCGGGCCGATGCTTTAATCAATGCCAATCACTATGATCCACAATCCATACGTGAAATATCCGATGATGTCACAAAAAAGTGGCAACAATTGGTTACATATGCCGAAGAACGTCATAAACTGGTCACAGCCTCCATAAACTTTTATAAAACTGCCGAACAGGTCTGCTCAGTGTTAGACAGTTTGGAAAGGGAATATCGCCGTGAAGATGACTGGTGTGGCGGTGGCGGCTCCAGCGATAAAGCCCAAACAATTGTGCAACTAATCTCCAAGCATCAAGAACAAAAGGAAGCTTTTCTAAAGGCCTGTACCCTGGCGCGCAGAACAGCGGAAACTTTCCTCAAATACGCCAATCGATCACAACAGTACTACGAATATCAATCTCAAGGCAATTGTGAAAATCGTGTAAAAACCATTTTAGACAAGCTGCTTACTCAGGAAAATCAAGTGCTGGAATTTTGGACACAGCGTAAAAAGTCATTGGATCAATGTCAACAATTTGTACTCTTTGAGAGAAGTGCCAAACAGGCCATCGAATGGATACATAATACAGGCGAAGCCTATTTGTCATCACGCACTAATCTGGTGGGTAAAACTCGTGAAGAAACCGAAGGTTTGCTCAAAGAGCACAACGAGTTTAGGGGCACAGCAAAGGAGACAAGAGAACGTGTTAAGCTACTAATACAATTGGCCGATAGTTTGGTGGAAAAGGGACATGCTCATGCGAGTTCCATAAAGCAATGGGTTGCATCTGTTGACCAAAGGTAAATATTTGACAAGGAGTCTTTGTGTTATAGAAATTTGTTTGAATAATTCTTTTCTTTTTCAGGTACAAAGATTTTAGCAACCGCATGGATTCCTATAGGGAACAATTGGAAAAATCGTTGGGTATGTCTATGGTAGCAGAATCTGATGCCAACACTTCTATTAGTTCCATAACCGGTAAGATTTGTTTTATACAGAAATCAAGCAAATTTTAACATAATAAAATACAAATTTTTTCATTAGGTTCTTCTACATCAACCGACCGACACTCAGATCCTACACTTGAAGCAAAATTGACCACCTCTACTACAGTAGCGGCCAAAGAAATTAACGAAGAAAAACGCAAATCGGCACGCAGAAAAGAATTCATTATGGCTGAACTTATGCAAACGGAAAGAGCATATGTTAAGGATTTAGAGACATGCATTAAATGTTTCCTTGAAGAATTTCGTTCAGGCCAAGGTGCTCCGGCAGCTCTTTCGGGCAAGGAAGATATTATTTTCGGCAATATACGAGAAATCTACAATTTTCATCATAAAATATTTCTACGTGAACTGGAGAAATATGAAACTATGCCGGAAGATGTGGGCCATTGTTTTGTCACCTGGGCCTGTAAGTTCGACATGTATGTACACTATTGCAAAAACAAACCAACATCGAATAATATGCTAGTACAACATGCGGGCACATTTTTCGATGAATTACAACACAAACACAAGGTAGAACATCCCCTGCCGGCTTATCTAATCAAACCCGTACAACGTATTACCAAATATCAACTGCTACTCAAAGATTTACTCTCCTGCTGTGAAGAAAGTCATGGTGAAATAAAGGAAGGTCTTGAGGTTATGTTAAATGTTCCGAAAAAGGCAAATGATGCTATGCATTTGTCTCTACTCGAGAACTGTGATGTTTCCATAGATGGTTTGGGAGAGGTTGTTTTACAAGATGCATTCCAAGCCTGGGATACTAAGCAATTGATAAGAAAGGGAAGAGAAAGGCGGGTATTCCTATTCGATATGTATTTATTGTTTGCTAAAGAAGTCAAAGATTCGAATAATTCAGTAAAATATCAATTTAAAAGCAAGCTAATGACTACAGGTAAGTTATATAAACATAAAATTAATATTATAAGAAATCTACATTTACTTTGGTTTTTTCTAGATCTTGGCATTACGGAACACATTGAAGGTGATGAGACTAAATTTGCCGTTTGGACTGGTAGATCACCCATGCTATCCGACTGTCGCATTGTACTTAAAGCCAATAGTTTGGAAACAAAACAAGTAGGTTTTCATTAATTCTTTAAATGTTCTACATTACTTTATATCTTTTATCATTTACAGATTTGGACTAAGAAACTGCGAGAAGTAATGCAAGAAACCTGCTTCTCTAGCACCTCACTTACTTTACCCAAATCTCCAGCGAAGAATTCTGGTTCTTCTCAACGTTCATCGAGAGATCTAGATGATCCTATGACCGAGAATGATCCTGATCGATGTTCTCTGGCTAGTTTTGGTTCTGGTAATACAACTGACAGTGACAATAAGGTATTTATAACACTTTTATTTAGTTTTTTTATTTATTTAAGAAGTGATAATAAGCAGATAACTTTAAAAAAAAGAAATAATATTTACTCAATTATATTAATGACATTATAAAACGGAAGAGTTAACAATAACATAAAGATTTCTATAAACATGAACAATATAAAATAATTTAAAGACCGATCAATAACTCATACAACATCCACGTCAAAGCAATTTTAAAGACATGGATTATGGACTATAAAGCGCTAAATATTAAAGGAACTCAATTTTTAAAATTTTTTACCAAATCTGTTTGAATTTGATTAACTGCCTCAAAATTTCCTATGAACTGTCAAATCTTAATCACAATAGATCGCATTTAAGTAAATTGTATAGTAATAATGGAAATTAAAATTCCTTGAGTATTTAGTATAGGAAATCTAACAAAACTTATCAAATACTATAATAACACTTCTAATACCAACATACAATAAAAAAGAAGGAATCCCCACAATTGAAAGGTTGATAAATTAGCTTTTCATTTTGTAAATAACCATTTTAAAATGAACTCAATTGAAATCAAAAACTTGTCACAAAAATTACAATCGAATTAATAATAAAACAAACAATAACACTTGAAACAAGAGCCTCTTTACGAATATGTAAACAAGCGCGATTACTAAACAATCTGAACGTGTTTGGAATTAAACATTATCTTCGATATAATGAATATAGTCGTGAGTTCCGATTAAAATTAAAATTATTTTTGCATAAATTGTGAAAGTAAACAATTGAACAAATTGTTTTTTTTTTTTTTTTGCAATATAACAGCTTTGTTAATGTACCAAAAAGACTTCTATGTGTTGTGATTACTTATAGATCTCGTTCTGTAGAATATCTTTGATTCTTTTGTAATTATAGTCTAGTTCACGAAAACTGTCCTTTGACAGAACCACTATGTAAGGTTCTAAACTGTTTTAATAGGACAAATACTAATTCGGTAAAAACTTCTTGCCACAAGTTGGAAAAAGTACAAAACGGGTAGTTATTCTTCCTGCCATTTTAGCCTTTTTCAACCGCTAGGTGAACTTCTTTAACGACTCACCACCATCATATCGTGCATGGCACATTTTTTATGTTCTCGAGCCCCTTTGGGAAATGTCAAGTATAATAAGTTATGCTTAATCTAACCCCTACAAAGTAAATGGCAGTTATTGGTTAGAGCCAATAGAAGGGACGGACCCAACATGAAGCTTAAACTCCCTCTTGATACTATGAGGAATGCCATGACCCCAAAATGGACAAACCCTAATTCATTCCTGAACCTTCTAAAGTCGCCCAAACACACTACTGAAATGGATTCTATTGTTTCGGCTACAGCTTTTGCGGACGTAATTGGTGGTACACCAACGCATAACCAATCTTGCTGTACAAACCACAGCCTTGCCCTGTGGTTTGTACCTCTACTAGAAACTAGGAGCGGTAACAGAAACTTATCTTGAAAATTTATTTGAAAATTTTGGTTTAAACCACAGCCATTATTTTGATCCGGAAGGAAATTCAACCAACGATCAGCTAGGAAGAAGTCATGGGGGCAATTGCCCACCCATAGTACCAGATTATGTGGCGTCAAATCATTCCAAAAATGGCCGAGAATACAATGGTCATCACCAGTTTAAAGTCCCTACAGACTTGTACTAGCAGTAACTCTAGTGATTGGGAAGGGCATACAAAAATATATCACTACGTTTGATAATTTATATAAAGTGTATATATTTTGATTCCTTATAGATAGCGGTGTCGCTTAAGCAATGTCCATCTGTTTGTTGTATGTTGTTTGAAAATTTCTTAAGAACCCAACTATGTTCGGAATCAACAATTCTGTCAGACATGTTTCTATTTATGAACAGCATTATCAGTTTATAAATTACGGAAATATGAGTAGAAATACGAGGCAATCTCTGAAAATTTATTAAAAAGTGGCGTTTGGTACCTGTTTTGACAAAAGTCATAAAAAACAACAACAACTCTCAGCATCATAGAAACATAATCACCCCTATCGCAAATAGAAGTGAAAATTTTATTTTCTTGAAATTTTCATTTCCCTCGAAGGGAAAATCGTGAACTTGTTGTGAATAATTCATTCACAATAGTTAATTTTCTATGGAACAGCTGTTTAATGTTTACAAAATTCCATCAACAAATTTCACAACAGGGGAATTTGTTTCACGACAAAAAAGTTAGTGAATGAAAAAAGTGAAAAGATAACATATTTCACGTGAAATGATAATTGGCGATAGGGGTGAATATTACGAGAATGTAGAGCCCGGAATAAATGAAAACCTTAAAAATAGACTTTTTGGTATTTTTTCGTTCTTTACCTGCTACTTTTAGAGTTTGAACCTAGAAATATGAAATAAAGATCTTCAAAAGGTTATGGTGTTCAGGATGCAAAAGTTGGGTCCTGTGTGTCCCTTTGTTATACATGTAAAGATACTGAAAACAGAAAATGAGAAAGCGGAGTATAGTTTTTTGATTATGGTCATAAAAGAATTGTGGAAAATGTTTCAAAAGGTACTTTTTTAATTTCTATATTATTGAACCTAGAAACATGATTTCCTTCTTCAAAAGATACTTTAAGTATGAATCAATTAAATGGGATATTTGGTACGTTTTACGACTGACATACACTCTCTTTTTTAAGACATCATGTTGAAGGGTAAATTATATTCGACACAGCCGAATATAGAACTTATTTGTTTTATATTAGTAAGTAACTCGAATTCCCCTTCAAAGAAATATAAGAAAGGAAATAAAATAATAAATATATAAGTTTTCATACAACAATTACTGAAAGAACTGTTCAAGAACTATTTTCGATGAAATTGAAAGATGTATGAAAATGGTGCGTATGAGTAATATGCATATAAATTTTAATTGTAACTGATATTACTTATACGTTGACATCATGAAACCAAAAAATACAAGACGATGTTGTTACTTAAACTCGCCTCTATCTTATAGCAAAGAATTACTTAGGGCGAGTTTTTCATATAAAGATAATCTTCATTCTTTGGTTAAATCGGGTTTTATATATGTTTCGTGTTTTTCAGTTATCAGTAAAGTTACTTATTATCTTAGTTTAACTGAGTGTAATTGGCCAATTAAACTCAAGTTATAAGTGAGAAAACATAATTAACAAAAACAATAAAACAATGTTTTCGGAAGAACAAAAACTTAATATTTTAAGTAAATTGCAATTTTCTGATTTGTTTTGTTTTATTTATTATTTTTTTTAAATGTTTATTTAACATTTTTCCAAAAATTTTCCATTTTACAAAAGTATTGTTTGCAAAAAACAGCTGTTCATTCTTTATGTTTTTGAGTTAAAAGTTGGCAATACTAACAAAGTTAACTGAACTTTAATCTAAAACTGAAAAACACAATCAACGGTTAAAGTCCGCCTAAATTTGTTCCGATTTTAATCTAACAGCATGTTAAGCCTAGTTTAACTGAGGAGTAAGAAATCCGCCCTTAGAGATTGAAGATTTCACTAAAAAGTGAGGTTATTTTGTATAAAAATAAAAAGACTAGATAAAAAAGGAAAATGTAGTTCAATAAAATTAGAATGAATGGTCATCTATATATATATATATATATATATATATATATATATATATATATATATATATATATATATATATATATATATTTTTGTATTTCGTTATACTATAAATAACTTTGATTTCTTTAGGGGTCTCCTATAACTTACGATATGTCCACGATGCTTTCATTATTTTCTAAATTTTCATATATCCATACCACTGTGCAGCTGTAATCGTAAACTGTCAAAATTTGAGTAAGATATTGTTATTCTTCTATATTTTATTTGTACACAATACTTAGTATTTTATGATGAACAATTAAATGTTTGATTTATTGTATGAATATTTTCTAATCAACGTTATATGTATGTACACTACATAAATATTTTCATTTTAATGTAATGAATAGAAAACAAAATTTAGAAGGCTTTGCGATTATTTCTATATAAAAATGTTTACAACAATTTAAAAAATTTGTAAACAAAAAAGTAATAAGCATTAGCATGCTGTGTTACTGCAAATATTTCTATGAAAATTATTTAGATTATTTTTCTATTTTCGCAAGAATCATTAATGAATCATTCATTATTGAATAAGAAACTATATTATAAATAGAACAATTTTAACAAATAAAAAAAATAATATTTCTCATTAGCATTATGTGAAATTAACTTGATATCAACATATCAATTCTAAGTGATTGACATTCACAAGAAAATATTATCTTTAACAATTTTATCCTTTTCACTATCTTTTTTCAAAAATTCACATTGTTTGTTGGGCAATTTATATGAATGTATTTTTATATATACATTTCTATTAAGTAACACTGCACTAACATATACATACATGCCTTCTTACTATAAAAAATGTTAAGCTTTTTATATGATTTTTGTGTATGTACTCTTTTATTGCTTTATTTCCTCTCTCAGAATATTAAAGAGAAATGAAAAAATGTCCTTACTTATACATACACATAATTGTTTATGAATATTACGCATAAAATCTCAATATAAAGGGTATTGTGCGAGTACAGGATACAGTGATGTCAACTAGGGTTATTTAATGTGTAAAAAAGGACGAATTGTTTTATAAAAAGGATACGGGTAAAATATCGTTTAAAACTATTTGCTTAAAAAGAGATTAACTGCCTGTTTCTCTAAATGCGAACGAACATTTCTTTTCATTTTATATTGAAAACAATAATAATTTTTCGAATTTGTATATAATATAAAACTTGAAAATATTTGTTCGTTCGCATTTAGAGGAACAGGCCCTAAGATTGTTGGGAGTTTGTTCAGTTTAGGAAATCACTAAAAACAGCAAAAAATCAAAAAGTTTTTAATGATTTTTTGTATGTTTCCTATTTTTAAGACTTTATCAAATTAATGTCTTTTAATTGTCAGAAAAAGCATACCGTTCAGGATGTTATATCGCATCAATGGATCAAGTAAATGAATCAATTTCGGGAATTTTAATCGCAGAATAATACGAAAATACCTGGGCTAAAACCAGAGAAAGTGGAACATATATTGAGATCGTAGTCGAACACTTTCCTCTTTATCATCCTTATCGTTATTGCTAATGACCTTAGGTTCAAACTTATAAAGTATTCCTTGGGTTTCCTCTTTATTTTCACTACCAATTTTTAGAAAAATTCAAGCTAGTTTAACCCCAATAACATTACTAGGAATGTTTAAGTTACCAGGTCTCGTTAAGGCATAAATATATGGATATAATAGCAGTTTTGTTGCTATTAAAGATTTTGATAATTCCTCCAAATCTAACAATACCTTACCGAGTATACCGTTACGTTTAAAGTACAAATTTCAAAGTCTGTCTTAGACCATAGCATTTCTCTTTTCTGAAGTTATCCATCATCGTCTTAGTAACATTAGTGACATGGATCCATTTATGTAGAACTAAAACACATAATTCTCAAACGACATTCTTCTTTATTTTAATAAAAATATTCTCCTGAAAATACTTGCAAATACTTACCGCCTGTTCTATATAAAAACAGGTTTTCATTCTGTATTGTGATACAAAACAACAGAAAACGCCACTGTTATCAAAATGCAATGCATGTTTTATAAAAAAAGAAGAAGACAACTTTAAGAGCAAATTTTTGAGTTGCAGATCAAATGCCCATTAATAATCAGATTAATCTAAAAATAAATTCAATCTGATGTTAATTCCCTTTGATGTTTTTGAGTACAAGATTAAACTTCGCAGTGTTGCCATAGAAAACAACAGAAATTGTTTGTTATCAAAATGCAATGCATGTTTTATAAAAAAAGAAGAAGACAATTCTAAGTGTAATATGAAAATTGCCGAAAACTTAAATTAAAAACATATATTTTGTGTTTTGAAGTGTCTATAATTTGTACTAATCTGGAATTAAAACATTTTACTGTTTGTTTTTCTAAAAACTATTTCTATAAACTATATTAATCAGCTGTCAGCATCAGTTGTTTACACTTTTGCATTTCTTGCTTAAGTTTAAATCACCTCTATTGGGCACTTAAACTAGCAAACAAAATCAACTAACTAGGTACTCAAAAATAACTTTCGAGGATTAATTTTAATTTAATCCCTAATCGTTCAACTAATAATTTTCACTAAATTGATTAAATCATTAAAATTTCCAAATTGACAACACTGTTTAATCAAAATTATATCTTGCTACTTTCTCTCACTCTCTTATACATATGTAATAATCTTTCGATAGCTTTTCTATTGTTTGTGGTGCAGTAAAGCTTTTTTTTTGTTTTAAATAAATATTATACTATTCGAAAGCTTTTATCGTGCTACTAAAACTCTTATAAGAATATTTTAGATATTTTATTATACCTATTGGCAATATTCCCAGAAGAGAAACCCAAATAATAATAATAATGAACATACAAAACAACAAGACAACGCTACCGTCAACAACAACAACCCACCTATCACTTCTGTTAAATGCTTCCAGTCGCTACTCACCGTTGATAGAAAAAGGTTCAAAATTGTTGAAAATTATAAGGAAAAAAACGTTTCTTACAATTTATCCGTCCTCGGACGCTCGTTAATAAAATCTCTTTATACTCTCATGCTTTCTTAAAACTATGTTTCTATATATTTATATATAAAGGACAGTCGGTTGGTCGGTCAGTCGTTCGTTCGTTTAATTTCTTAAAACTGTCACAAAACGAAAGATTTCAACAAATACTATTTTATTACTACGTACTAATTTCACTCTGTGAACTAAAAAACTCTTATTGAAAAGCTTTTTGAAAAAAAAAAACATTTTATAGATAAATAAATATAAATAAGAAATATTTATAAAAAAATATATAAATTTAATAATTAAAAAGTTTAGTGTGTTTCAAATTCAAAACTCTCGTATCTAATCTATAACCTTAAATAAAAATAAATAATCAAATACATACTAAAGGGAGACTAATAAAGCAAAATAAAATTTTTAATAAAATAAAAAATAAATCAAAATTAAAATTCAAACCTCTCGTCTTTGTCGTTTAATAAATTTAACTAAAATTGTAGTGTTTAAAATAAAAATATCAAATAGTTTACTTTAATCTTAAATAAAGTGTTTATTAATTAAAAAAATTTAATAACAAATAAAAATCAAAAAAAAGAAAAGAAAACCACAATTTAAATACACAAGTATAAACAATTTAGCGTTTTTTTTTTTTGTTAACAAATAATTTCTTATAAATGTGCATATATTTACATACACAAATCCACAAAACAATATACATACATATGTACATATGCACATAGAAAATATTGTAAAAAAATATTGCAATAGCAAAAAAGATGGAAATAGAAAACCTCTGTTATGAATGTTTGTAAAACCACAGCTTCTCTTTATGTAATCGTAATCAAAAAAACTCTATTCAGTTGTTAAAACAAAACGAAAATGAAATTTTCATACAACAGTGACGCTTTTCTGTTTACATGTGTTTCTTTTTTTTATTTTCGGAAAAACAGTTTATAACCACTCAGTCCATCTTCTCTTTTTGCTTGCTCTAAGTATTTTCCACTTCATTTCAATGGCCCACAAGGGCAAATGATAAATTTCACACATTCGCACATTTTTTTTTTTTAATTTTTGTATACATACGTTCTTTCGTACATACATATTTAGATATTTGAAATAATTAGGGTCATTTGAGTGACATTTTTTGAAGTTCATTACAAATTTATAAGTTAAACAACTTTTACACAGGATTTTGATGGATAAAGGTCAAGAAGGAATTAATGTCTTTTTGTTGTTAATATTTAAAAAAAGTTTTAAACTTTTCTTGGCCCAAGTTAAATAAGTTTTAAAAATATATATATATATATATACATACATATTTATATATCAAATTACTATAGTTCAATTTACATTTAGTACCTAATTATATATTTATAATCAAAATTGTTAGTTTCATGTCATTCGAGTACTACAATTGTGCCCTTGCATGAAAAGCTATTAAACTGTTTTTTTTTTTTTAATTTATGTTTATTATTATATGTAAGTGGTGTGTACACTTCACACACCACACTTATCTAAACAAACTATTACTTATGAGGGGGAAAATATATGGCTGTAAAAAAAAAAGAAATCCCCTAGAGTGAATGAAGAACTAAAAAAAAATATTATTTTCTAATTGCAATAAACATGTTTCAAACATCAAAACAAAAAGTTTTTTAGTTTAGAAGTTATTAATTTGTATTATTTTACGAGAGCAGTGCTAGAAGTTTTTTAAGATGTGCCAAGTTTACACGGCACTTTTACAATTCAAAAAAATATTTTTAAGAAAATTTTGCTAATTTCAACTTTTATAGCCGGTTTAACAGTTGGCAATCAAAAAATAAATTTAGTCTACGGTTCTATAGTTGAAAAGAAAAGTCGACTTTTTGTATTTAGTTAAAAGTCGACTTTTCGACCTTTCGACTTTTTGCATTTAGTTAAAAGTCGACTTTTTGCATTATATGAAAAGTCGATTTTTCGACTTTATGTATTTATGGATTATTTATGGATCTAGGATCAGTTAACTTTGTTAAAATTGCCAACTTTTCAGTCAAAAACATAAGCAATGAACAGCTGGTTTTGCCAAAAATCACTTTTGTAAAATTTTAGAAAAAATAAAAATATAGAACAATCAACATTACATATTTTTTATAAGAATCTTTTTAATATTGAAAGCATTTAAAAAAAAGTTTTTCCACATTGATCATATTAGAAACGTTTTTTCATTTAATGTTTTCTATAAGATTTTAAGCGCTTTATTCATAACAATTTATCAGGTTTATAAGACAATTTTTTCATAAAATTTCTATAAACCTTTGATAAATTGTTATGAATAAAGAAGTAAATGTTTAAACTTTAGACAAAATTTCAATATCAAAAGCTTTTTCTAAAAAACTTTAAATATTAAAAGGTTTCAATAAAACGCTCAAAGTTTTCTATAAAACTTATCAATATGGAAAGTTTTCTTTAAGAAACTTAAACATTAAAAGTTTTCTAAATAAGCTTTTTTACCTTAAAAGTTTTATATTTTTATATTCATTATAGAAAATTAAAAAAATAGTTTAATAGTTTTAAAAAACTTTAAATATTAAAAGTTTTCCATAAGACGCTATTCAAGTTAAAAAAATGTTTTCTTTAAAACTTATTAACATGAGAGTTTTCTTTAAGAAGCTTAAAAATTAAAAGTTTTCTAAATAAGCTTTTGTAAATTAAAAGTTTTATATTTTTTTATTTAGAAATTTTAATTATAATGCGGATCAAATGGTATCGATTTTTTTCTTTAGTGAAAATTGAAATTTTTACTAAGAATTGGGTTTCAACTACTAGAAATCCCGGAAACTTACGTACTTTCTTGTCATTTAATGAAAGTTTATTTCTCCAAAACATAATGAAGCCATCAAAAGTACACATTCAAAAGATAGATTCCTTTATTATAGTTAGTTCAGATCTATATCAAGAATTGACATATATTACAAAAAGGACCAATCTATGGACGCATGCAATCCAGATTTTTGCAATATTTGTACTTAAGTCGGAATTAGTTTTATTTAAATTTTAATGACAATAAACAGAGGAAAAAAACTAGTAGAAAAGTACCGAAATTGATACAATCCGTTGTCAAATTTAGATTTCGAAAACGAATTGTTGCAATTTTGACAACGTTGTGTTGTCTGAAATCATAACGTTGTCATATGTATGTATATACTTTGACAACGGATGTTATTAAATGTTAGGATCTACTAACACTTTACTAAACCTTTTCTGAATCCATTAAGCGATATCCATACGTTATGTATTTAATCTCCAAATGATAATATTGTACAAATATAGTAAAATTTGTACAATATTGTCACTAGGTCCCATAAAACCCTAACATTACAATAGAATTTTAAAGCCCACAATATGATAAACGTTTTTGTATATCTGTTCAAATCGGCGCACGACTTAGTTTAATATAAACCTAAATGCTTATGTCGTTTTTAACTGATCGGGTCTCACTTGAACCTAACATTCATACATAGTTAATCTTAGAAATTGGCTTGAACGTCTGTAATTTCATTAAGCATTTTCACAATAAAAATCAGCATAAATAAATTGTATGTAAACATAAATCTCTCCTCCCAATTTTATGAGAACCGGTCCACATTTGTCTCCCGCCCAAGATTTTCTTCAATAAATTTACATTTTAATCGTATTACTTTGATGCTGAGGTATATGAGATTTGATAACTTGTTGTTTTAAAAATAGCATTAAAATTCACTTTTACACAATTGAATTCTTATCCCTCTTCACACAATATTTCTATAATATGAATGAATTTAAAAAAATGTTTACAATAAAAATTAATTATTTCACACAATTCATTTATACATCCTTTAAAAAAAAAAAAACGGAAATACCACTCATTGATAAATAAGCAAAATGTCAAAGTACTTAATCATGGCACAAACCAAATGAATTTTTGCAAATTTTCAATAACTTTTGCTGCCACCCTCGCATAAACAATTACAATGAAATTTATTGTAAACATACTCGTCACACATGTTTAATATATGCGGGTGTTTATAAACAAAACACTTTTTGTTTCTAATTAGTTGTACTCAACTGTTTTGTATTCACAATAAAATAACATTTAAACAGAATGTTAGTGGCTGATTATTCCAATGAATTGCGGTAAAATCTAATTTCTAAATATTTAATTACTCTAACAATACCAAAAACAAAACGCGAAAAACAAAAACGAAACAACAAATAGAAACATGACAACAGAGAGATGTTCATTTTTTTATAATTTTTTGTTATAATACACCTGCTGTTGGTTTTGATGATGATTTTTGTATAAAAATGACGAGAAACGAACGATATGCTGCAATGACGATTAAATCGTAAACTTGTGTATGTACGTATGTATGCATTGTTACGAAGATTTTGATATACAAAAGATTCAAGTGTGAAACCACTTTGGAAAAAATGTGAAAATGCAATAAATAAATTAATCATTGGATTTTGTGGGAAATACTTATTAGTTCGTTGGTTTCTTCGGTAAACATATATATGTTTACAAAAAAAAAAAAATAACAACAAATGTATATTGTTTATGTGTGTGTATGTATATATATATATATCATTCAGATGTCTTCTTTTAAATAAATGTAATAAATTCTCTATTTATTTTACTCTAAGGTAGTATCGACAACATTAATTAGAATCCCTTAGGGAACGCACAATAAACAAATAAAAACTTTAGACAATTTTAAAAATGCCAAAATAAATAAATAAATAACATCTATACAATTTAAATAATTAAAACGTTTTTTAAAACACTTCAAGTGAATAAAAAGACACATAAAAAAAAGAGCTATAAGATAAAAGAAGGACCCATAATCATGATGCCAAATCCAAATTTACTTTATTTTACATTCAAATGTTTACGACTGAGCTTTATAACAAGTCATAGTATAGCCTTAAGATAGAGTGATTGTGTCTGTGATTTATATTAGTGATAAGGAAACAAAAAACAAAAACACCAATTTTATGCCAATTGTGGTAACAAACAAAAAAAACTACTTGCCGTCCTAATACAACGGAGCATATAATGCTTTAAAGAATATATCATCATGAAGAGTGTTAAGAATTTCTTTATTGAACGTTTACATAGCGTAGACAATTCGGAGCAGACAAATTCCGGTAACTGTAAAACCAAAGAGAAGACAACTACTTCAACTAAAAGTACCGATGGTAATTCAACACCATCGGCTAATTCTGTCTCGGGCGAAGAGTCACCCACTAATCCCTCGTTATCGGCTCAAACACCTTCACACGATGGTGTTAATTCAAATGTAACTTCACCCACTGATTTATCAGCCGACAAATCCATATCATGTCCTTTCGACTTCTCACCAACAGCAACAACACCAGCCGTAGCAGTAGCAACAAATCAAAAGCAAAAAAATCGCCGAAAGATTTCTTTGCCCTGGGGTCGTCAAAGTAGTATTGCCAAAAATTTGGGCTTAGCGCGTCAACATACCATCGATACGCCCAGTTCTTTTCGTATATTTCGTCAGTCGAGTAGTAAATTAAAGGTTTGTTTGTTGTATTTTTTTAAAGTGCAAAAAATGGAATTCTTTATAAGGATTTCTGATGGTAAAAGTTTTGACTTTTAAAAGAGCAATAATTTATAGAAGTGTGGTCTATAGTCTAGTCTATAGTTTGATCTATAGTCAAGTCTATAGTCTATTTTATAATCTAATATAGTCAAGTCAATAGTTTAGTCTATAGTCTAGTCTATAGTCTAGTCTACAGTCTAGTCTACAGTCTAGTCTACAGTCTAGTCTATAATCTAATCTAAAGTCTAGTCTATAGTCTAGTCTATAGTCTAGTCTATAGTCTAGTCTATAGTCTAGTCTATAGTCTAGTCTATAGTCTAGTCTATAGTCCAGTCTATAGTCTAGTCTATAGTCCAGTCTATAGTCCAGTCTATAGTCCAGTCTATAGTCCAGTCTATAGTCCAGTCTATAGTCCAGTCTATAGTCCAGTCTATAATCTAGTCTATAGTCTAGTCTATAGACTAGTATATAGTCTAGTCTATAGTCTAGTCTATAGACTAGTATATAGTCTAGTCTATAGTCTAGTCTATAGACTAGTATATAGTCTAGTCTATAGTCTAGGATATAGTCTAGTCTATAGTCTATTCTATAGTCTAATCTATAGTCTAGGATATAGTCTAGTCTATAGTCTATTCTATAGTCTAATCTATAGTCTAGTCTATAGTCTAGTATATAGTATATATATAGTCTAGTAAAGTATATAGTATTGTCTAGTCTATTGTATAGTCTAGTCTATAGCCTGGGCTTTAGTCTAGTCTATAGATTAGTCTATGGTCTAGTCTAGTCTATTGTCTAGTTTATAGTCTACTCTTTAGTATAGACCGAACAAAGTATAAAGGACTACTAGGGTATTAGTATTATTACACTCTGTACTTTGTTAAACTTAAAAAAATTAAAAAGCAAATAAAATAACTTTATTAGCTGAAATAGTTTTTCCAATAAAGTATACTATAGGGAATTAGCGATAAGATTTTAATACCTGCAGAAGGTACAAGCTTAATTAGTGTTCCCGCAAGAAAAAAAAAAACTAAATAGGTAAAAATATTGCATTAATAACATAAACGATATCACTAATTAAACCTCTAATAACTCGTGTGACTTGTACGGAAACTCATTTTTGCAAATTGATATAAAAAAATTACAAGTGAATTTAGTAATTAGTTAACATGATAATATATATTTTCCTATATTCTTCTTCTTTTTCCTCATTCATTCATTTACTTGCTTTCCTTTATACATACACATTCGTTCCACTTGAATGCACAAGCAATTAAGCATAATCGAATACCAAGTATAGATAAATTCCTTTATACATATTTACATACATACATATTCATTCATGCTTTCCTTCCTTCCTTTTGAACATATTGGGAATACTAGACAACAACAACAGCAGCAGCAGTGGAACTTTTCTAATGGTTATTCAATGTTGATGATTGTCTTAACGACCAGCCATACAGTTTTTGACGACACTACACTAATATATTTGTATACATTAAGGTGGTCTCCCCCGAAGTAGTAGTTTTTGATGCTGAAAATATAATATTTTTTGATTTTAAGATATTGCTTTTCAAATTGTTTGTCTTGATGTCAATATTTAGTGAGTTGGATGAAAAAATGAAAAGCTTCTTTTTAGAGCTTTTTTATGCATTTTCCCTGTTTCTTAAGCCGGCTTTACACTATCACATAAGTAATATGATATGTTAAAATTTTGTGTTAAATAGTATGGATGGGATCGTCTAAACGCAATATGTAATGAAACCATCAGACATTGAGAGAGAATTTGGATGGAAATTTTTTTTGAAATGATTAAAAAAACAAGAAGGTGGCATTAGATCAGGGATGCATTTTTATGTAATTACATTTTTGTTATAATTTTATACTAATCGTGTAAACACAAAAAATATAAATCATACGACTTTTATTCTCGTTTTTGTTATACGGATGGAATTTCATTAGACTTTACGTACATAAAGTGTGATCGTGTGAAGTGACCTTTACAAAGAACATATACGCCACCCTCAAACCACTTTTAGATGATAACAAAATTTAATATCATTCCTATCATTCCTAAACACAAAAAATATAAATCATACGACTTTTATTCTCGTTTTTGTTATACGGATGGAATTTCATTAGACTTTACGTACATAAAGTGTGATCGTGTGAAGTGACCTTTACAAAGAACATATACGCCACCCTCAAACCACTTTTAGATGATAACAAAATTTAATATCATTCCTTTGCATATAAATACCTTACAAAAAGGGATATAACTTTTTACACAAGATTTGAGAGATTCTATAATAGAACATGGAAACATGAATACCTTATTTTCACCATACAAACAGGACCACCCTATTGTACATACATACTTATAGTTATTAGAAATATTAAGCTTAATTAAACTTAATGCAATAAATGTACTTATATACAGACTTACACAACGATGAATGATATATAATGTGGTTTGATATACCAAATACAAGATAAAGGTGTTGAGAATATGCTGATCAAATGTCTTTGTCACAGCAAGCATATATAATTTTAATATTTAAACCAATTATTAAGATTTTTATCCATATAAATGAAATTAAATTGATTATTTAATGGGGCTATTTATTTTAATTGCTCCACTGTGTCATAACTTATAACTACTAAACAAACAACCAATAGAAAATCAATAAATAATATTCCTTAAAAATTTATTAAAATTTCTATGAAACTATGAACGAACGAACAGCAAACACAGGACAAAAAGAACAAAAAACTAAACTGAAAAAAGTAAACATATTTACTTGTTTAAGCAAACATACACAAGTTTAATGGCTTGAGTTAAAAATATATACCAAATATCGTTGGTCTTCTATAAAAGGATTGTTGTCTTGTGTATTTTATACACAAAAATATAAAATAAAATATATATATATGTATATGTATATATATGAAAAATTAACAAATAAATTCATTAGAGCGATAAATATATTAGGTAAAATTATATTTATATAATTTATTGATTTCTTTACAAACATCCCATTACAGATTGGTACACATGAAGCTACTTGGGTTATATCCGATTACATTGCTTCGCCTGGATCGAATGAACTTAGTGTTAGTAAAGGACAACAAGTTGAAATAGTTGAACCGCCTACAGCAAATGAACCAGATTTCTGTGTAGTACGTCTCAATCCACAGAGTGATGATGCGGCTGTACAGGAAGGTTTAGTGCCAGTATCTATATTAAAACCACCACCTGGTTCTCAAAAGACAAGCTCAAATCGTAAAGATAAAGGTGATGTCATACAAGACCAAAGTGAGTATTTTTGTTATTATTGTTTCTGTATTGTTATTATTATGGAAAACACTCTGTACAAACAATACATGAGCTTGAACGGACAAATAAATATGATTGATTTATGTGTCTTTCTTTCCCTTGTTTTATTTTTTCAATTTTAGCCAATAATCGTAGTAAACCAGATTCCCTTACATCGTCCACTAAAAGGAGAGGCCTTGGAGGGTAAGTTGTTTATTTTTTATTTATTTATTTATTTATTTATTATTATTATTTTTTTTTTTTTGTTATTTATTAATATTTTGTTTAACATAGTTGTAGTCATATAAGAATCATTAAAATATCTATTTACACTGTAAGAAATGTTTAGGTAATATTTTCTGACAAAATTGGATTTTGAAGTGAATTAAACTGCAGGCTTTTTGGTGTAGATTATTGACACATACTATAAAAAATTAGTATTATATTATATTTAGGAAACTAGAGTCTTCAAGTTTTACAAAAGCTTACATTACTTCCTGAGAATGACTTCAGATGTAGTGAATTTGGAACAAAATAAAAAGGACAACCATCCTATGACAAGCCTGTGTTAAAAACATAACTTCTTTAGATCTTTTTCAGTACTTCCATGCAGTAAATTCTACTTCTTTTTCGCTTCTTTGGAAGTTCTTTTTTTAATGGGTATTTATATAAGGATAAGGTTAGGATTAAATTTCCACAATTGCACTTATTTGAAAGTGTAACAGAGATAAGTATATTGGAAATTGGACTTATGTCTGTCAATATCAGATTTTTGCAATCTACGCAAAATTTAGAAAAGTTCTTTAAATTGGACGAGCATTGACCCTAATCTACTAAATGCGGAGAGATTGTTTGTGTAGTCTAAAAGTATAATTTTTCGACTTCCCTTATATACTATCGCCAATAATCATTTAACGTTTTCACTTTTTTCGTTCACTACCTTTTTTGTTGTGAAAAATTTGTTTATGGAATTTTGTAAACATTGAACAGCTGTTCCATACAAAATGAACTATTGTGAATGAATTGTTCACAACCAGTTCACGATAGCAATTTTTCCTTCGAGGAAAATGAAAATTTATAGTTTGGAAATATCTTTTACAAAACTATAAACGTCAATGTCAAAAATTTCAGAATATTTTAAAATTTTTCAAGGACCATCACTTATGAGTTAATATATTTTATTCCTATCATGATAACTTTTGTTATTACTTGGCAAAATTGAGACGACTCTGTACACTCGTGTAAAGAGACTGGTCTAAAACTAATCCAAATATATAGAAAAAACATACTCCATTAAACATTGTTAAGTCCTAGGTGAGGACGACGTAATCCATCGATGTATGAGATGAGATGACTCTGTACACGTATGTAACGAGTCGTCCTAGTCCTAAAAGGACTAGGACTGGTCTAAAACTAATCCAAATATATAGAAAAAACATACTCCATTAAACATTGTAAAGACCTAGGTGAGAACCACGTAATCCATCGATGCATGAGATGAGACGACTCTGTACACGCGTGTAAATATCCATGATCCATGTCTGCATTCTATAAGACTACTATACAGACCATGTAGCAGTTGAATTGAATTCCTCAAATGGATCATGTACTCCAAAAATTTTATTTGAAAATTTTTTTATTTGTACAATTCACAATCGGTGTTGTATGGTTGTATTGTAGTATGTTAAACTTTTTTTTTATTATTCTATTGATTCTGTTGCAAAAAGTTTTATTTGGAAAAATTTAATGACATACAACAATACAACATCGATTGTGAATTGAACAATTGTTTACATTTTGCTTTAAGTACCATTTTGCTAACCAACAGAAAAGTGTGGTTAGTTTTTAAAACCCTGATTTTCAAATATTTAAATTTCACCTATTTTAAGTAAACAAATTTTCCATTAACCAACTAGATTAAATTTCAATTTATCGTTATTATTTTCCTTAATCAAAGCCAATGAATGTTCCACTTAGATACAGCTGTTTATTATCAGTGAAAACACTTGTGTAAATAGTTTAAAGTGTTTTCTATAGAAATTAAAACATACCAGCCTATATAAAATAATTTTAAAAAGATTCATTGACAAAAATACAAAAAAAGTAATAATAATAATAATAATAATTTGTTACGTATTCAAACGTACAGATTCCTTTCATTCGTAACAATTGAAATTAAGCAGTTATTATATTAACTATATAAATATTTACTTATATTACGCTCTCACTCACCCACTATATATTATATTTAAAGAGATTTTCTGACGGCCCTGAAATGTACATATATGTATACATAAATAATAATTTCACTGTTTATTATTTATTATAAATTGTGCACGTAAATTACTTTAAATTGAAGACAATTCATTATTATTTTTATAAAATATGAATAAAAAAAGAAAAAGAATTATTTAAGTTAGAGCATTATAAAGAAGATTCCAAATATTTTTCTTCGTTCCTTTAAATGTATGTCAGTCAGTACTATATACAAACTGCCAAAGTGGGAGAGAAATAAAACTAAATATGAGAATTTCTCTATTTGAATAGAAAAAAATCGCCATTGTTATCTTATTTTTTTTATTATTGGTGTATTTTTTTTTCGTCTTCATTAAATTCACCCTGTCCACATTTTTGATAAGTTATAAATGTTATTACTCATCGGAAAATTGTTTGGAAGAAAATAATTTACTTGCTTTAAGGTCTATAGTTCTATATAAAAATTTCATTGTACTTAAACAATTTGTACCTATATTATTATAAAAACATATGTAAACCGCTCAATTTTGTGATAAAAAATAAAAAAAAAGAAAAATTGTCATAACACAAAACAGTAGGAGTACTCGACTAAGTACACGTTAAGAAATCTGAAATTTGAGTGAACTTCTTTTGTCAAAAATGCAAAATATTAAAAAATTGCCAAAAAATTTGCAAAAATGCAAAAGAAAAGTGCAAAAAGATTGCATTTAATATATTATCAAATAAGGAAGAGAAAATTGCTTTCGTGAAGTTGTTATGAACATTTCATTCACAATAGTTGATTTTGTATGAAACAGCTGTTTATTGTTTACAAAATTCCATAAAGAAATTTCACAAAAGAAAAATATTTTGACGTCAAACATTTTTATTAATCAAAAAAGTGAAAAGAAGACATATTGCAATTAGGGTTCTATAAATCGACTTTCGAATATTCGAACAATCGACTTTTTGTCGAAAAAAAAATTCGAAAAGTCAAAGTCGACTATTTTGTTCCAAAAAGGTCGATAAATTACTATCGTCTATGAAAAAAGTCAGAAAAGTCATAAATAGTCAAAAAATCGGAAAAAATCGAAAAGTCGAAAATTGTCGAAAAGTCGGAAAAAGTTGAAAGTCGAAAAAGGTCGGAAAAAGTCGAAAAGTTTGAAAATAGTCGAAAAATCGGATAAAGTTGAATAAAGTCGTAAAAAGTCGAAATAAGTTCAAAAACGCCGGAAAAAGTAAAAAACAGTCCAAAAGTCGAAAAAAATTCGGAAAAAGTCGAAAAAGGTCGGAAAAAGTTGGAAAAAAATCGAAAAGTCAAAAATAGTCAAAATGTCGGAAAAAGTCGAATAAGGTCGGAAAATGTCGAAAAAAGTCGTAGAAGTTTGAAAAACGTCAGAAAAAAGTCGAAAATAGTCGGAAAAAGTCGAAAAAAGTCAGAAAAAGACGAAAATAGTAGGAAAGTCGAAAAGTCTACTATTTATAAAATATTAAAAGTCTAAAAGTCGATTTTTAATATAATGAAAAAAGCCGAAAAATCTACTTTTCATAAAATGCAAAAAGTTGAAAAGTCGATGTTAACTAAATGCAAAAAGTCGAAAATTCAAATTTTAACTAAATGCAAAATTTCGACATTTAACTAAATGCAAGAAGTCGAAAATTCGACTTTTAACTAAACGCAAAAAGTAGAAAAGTCGACTTTTAACTAAATGCCTAAACTTTAATTGGAATAGTTGGCGATATTTATAAAGTTTTCCGTGATTTCGTATAAATACGAAATATTTGCAAAATGTTAACCGATTTTTTTTAAGTGTAGACTAAGTATGACTAAAATAAGATTACGACGGCTCTCTGTTTACTCATAAACAATATATCTTAATACAAACATACATATTCCTGAATATATGTATATACATATACACATATAATTGTAATATATATGTACATATGTAGTATAAGTATAAGTTTATTACTTATTGTTATTGTCGTTTATTCCTTTCGATTGAACTGCTTGGAGTGTTTTTATTTTTTCTATATATGTAATTTTTTTTTAATGTTTACTCGTTGGCACACTCATTTTCTAATCAGTCAGTTGTTCTTTAAACGTGTTGAATTAAGGTTCAATGGAAATGTAGTAAAGTGAAGAAAAGTTATTCAAGAAATACATATATTCTTCACTGCTCAAACATAATTACAGACATTTTGTATAAATAAATAAATATTAATAACATTAGTTCATAATAACAAACCTACAATCAACAATAACAACAAAAAAATATCTTGTTATAAAAGTAACAATAAAGAAAAACTAACTAACGCTTAAACGTTCGATAAAATGTACGATAATACAAATGTTGTCAAACGACGTACGACCGCCGTTTCCATGTCATTAACCTGTGAAAATAGTGACAAATTCTCATGTTTCTGCTGTAATCAAAGTGAACAATTATTCGGTCATCACCAGCAACACCGTAAATCATGGTATCAAATTTAGAACTTATTGATAAATAACAACTTTTATGAAGTGTTTTTTAACACGCTAAAATACGACTAAAAATCAACAACAGTTTCATTTTTAAACTATGTCGCATTATATCTTTAGTGTCTTAATAAATTATTTTTGTAACTAAATATGTACTAAAAACAAAGTATTATTATACAAATGTAAAGGTGTTGGAAAAAAAATGTGGAAAAAGTTTTGCTATCACATTTCTACGTACTCAATAATTAATCAAAAAAAGCTAAACAATTTGGAAAAGATAAAAATGTAAAAACAAAAAAATATTATTATTTTTTTATTTTTGAAACATGTTTATTTTATTTGAGTTTTTAAAAAAAATTATTTAAATCAGGAATTAAAGTCAAGACTGTATTATAGAATTTTTCATAAAATGCGAAATAATAACATTTAGTAGTCATAGACTATACGAATTTTAGTAAAGAACTCTAGTTATTGGTTTTAGTCTGAGAGAAAATGTCTGCATTTTTCAAATCAAATCTATCTTTTATCTTTATTTGAACTGGAACTGTACTTGAACTGAACTAAAACTGTGCTAGAACTGAACTAGAACTGAACTAGAACTGAACTAGAACTGAACTAGAACTGAACTAGAACTGAACTAGAACTGAACTAGAACTGAACTAGAACTGAACTAGAACTGAACTAGAACTGAACTAGAACTGAACTAGAACTGAACTAGAACTGAACTAGAACTGAACTAGAACTGAACTAGAACTGAACTAGAACTGAACTAGAACTGAACTAGAACTGAACTAGAACTGAACTAGAACTGAACTAGAACTGAACTAGAACTGAACTAGAACTGAACTAGAACTAGAACTAGAACTGAACTAGAACTTAACTAGAACTAAACTAGAACAGAACAGAACTAGAACTGAACTAGAACTGTGCTAAACTAGAACTGAACTTGAATTTAAATTGAACTGAACTAAAACAGTTTGTATTAATTGACTTATCAATCAAAATCTTTACAAAAACTTGAAGAAAGTGATCTGCTAGGCTAAAACAAAATCAATCGGTATGGTAACGCGAAAATGTCTGTTCGGTCTGTGTATGATCCATTCACCTTTGACAGTATCCATATTCGTTACAGCTTTAATAAAATTTTAAAAGAAATATATATTTTTCTTATATTCTCTTTTAAGTGATACACACTCACATATAAATTCCATTCATCATCTATTCCCATAGAGAAGCTATAAAACAAATTGACTAAAAATACATGTTTAAAAAGGGCGACATATCCTGGGGAGTGTATTAAATAAAAATAATGTGATTATTTGTCAAACACATACTTAAATGTGTATATTTAGAAATTACATAAATAGTTTCATATAATACTATTTGCAAAAACATAAAATGTCTTATATATATTTAATTTAGTTTCGCACTTGAAATGACATATATTAATACTTACACCAAGTATAATAACCTCAATAAAAGAATATAATTAAAATTATTGAGGACAGGATATTCCTAGACAGAGGGAGCCTAACAATAATTAAATGATCATTTTGAATATTTTAGAATGTACGTCATGCTTATAAATATTATTTCATAAAATGTTTATATTTATTATTTGAATGGCAACTCTAGTTATAAATTATAAACACACACACACACTCATTATTGACCATTTCAGTTCAATTCATTGACAAAAGTTTGTTCGTTCCTTATAGTCTCAAGTATTGTGCAAACAAATAATAAATGTTTGTAAAACAACTTAAAATTTATAACTACATTTCTACAATTTCCTTTTTGTACGCAAACAAAAAAGAAAGGATGTGAAGAGAAATAAGCGTGTTATAATATTTGATTACAAAACAAAATAACTATAATTTGTAGGTATTTTGTTTAAATAACATTAAAAAAGTTTATTTATTGACTAATGTCAGCGACCCACTTGTTGGGTTTGTTATATTTTAATAAATTTAATACAATATAGAGGAAATGCTTAATTTATAACAATATTAATCGTTCGCACAATCAAATTTTTACGAACTTTTAGTATGAAATATGAATGATCTTAGTTTAAGTTTTCATATAAAAAATTTATATTTGGTACAAATTATGAGTGAGTTTACAGCTGGATCAGATTCTTCTGAAAACCAAAATTTTTCGTACTAATTTTTTGGGAATAAAATATGAGTAACCATAAATGGAATTTTATTAAACTTGCAGTTAGTTTATTTCTTTGTAGATATGTATGTATTTTAGTTTATGTCAAAATGTGTAACAGAATTTTTATTAACCCGTTCCCGTTGTACGAATAATAAGAAATTCGGATTTAAAATTGATTATTATTTTGTTTTTATTTTATTAATAATTTATTTAATGTTTGATTCTTTTAATTTGACTATTTTAGTTGGAGTCTTTTTAATATTTATTATTAATTCAAACAATTTTTCTTTTTTAAATATCATTAAACAGGCGCAAGTGGCTACCGCAGATTGGTCGTAAACCAACGCAAAACAAAGTGGAAAAAACACCCGAAAAGTTATTGGTCAAAAAATTATCCGAGAAAAATTTCAAGGTAAATTAATTCTTAATATGCAAATATCGTAGTATGGTTTTAATACAAGACTTGAATTGATTTAGAACTAAACTAGAATTAACTTAGAACTGAACTAGAACTGAACTAGAACTGAACTAGAACTGAACTAGAACTGAACTAGAACTGAACTAGAACTGAACTAGAACTGAACTAGAACTGAACTAGAACTGAACTAGAACTGAACTAGAACTGAACTAGAACTGAACTAGAACTGAACTAGAACTGAACTAGAACTGAACTAGAACTGAACTAGAACTGAACTAGAACTGAACTAGAACTGAGCTAGAACTGAACTAGAACTGGACTAGAACTGGACTAGAACTGAACTAGAACTGAACTAGAACTGAACTAGAACTAACCTAAAACTGAATTAGAACTGACCTAGAACTTCCATAGACATACTTCTATTCAATGCTTTAAATTGTTTGTTATTTAACAAAAATTCTAAAAATTTTCCTTTATAAAACTAAAAACGTGTTTAATATTAATGAACAAATTTGAAATTTTTCTCTTATAGTTGCCACCGAAACAAGCAGAAGATCCCAACACATCACAATTGGCCTCAGCTAACACAACATCACAGCTTAATATATCACAACAGGACTATGAAGCTGAAGAGGAGGTTGGTCTTGAATTACCGCCCCCCATGAAACCCATACAAGAGCCACATTTGATGTCAAATGGACCGCCAACCTTTACAAAAGACATGAAGGATAATCCATCGGCAATGGTATGTGTGAAAGTTATATAAACAATACACATTTTTTTTCTATTATATGTAGAATCTTATTCATAAACTTTTATCAAAGGTTTATTAATCAAATTTTCATTAGGAAATTTGTTCTATAAGCCTGTAATAAATGTTTATGAATACTTAATGTAGCAAGTAAGCTAAGTATACTAATTTAAAATTGTATGTTGTTAAAAAATACTTTCATTAGTTTTTCTTTTCTTCATTACGAAAGTTTTACATGGTTTTCTTAAAACCATATTTACCATGTTTTTGAATACCCCTTGAATAGAATAAAATGTTCATCCATCAATAAAGGGGATGGATGGATGAACATTTTTTTTTTTTTGTTTACAAAATGTCAATGCTTGCTTGCTCGCGGTATTTTACTATAACAACAATAGTAACATTTTTGTTAAAAACTTATGAATATTTAACACTTGAAGGATAGATAGTTGTAGTACGCACCTTTATTTGTGATGTTAAGCTAAAGGTCATTATTATTGTTTTCAAATAAAGACAAAATTGTTAGTGTTACTTTTAAAAAGTTGAAGATAATTTTTATAAAAATTCTTATTCTTCTTGTTATTGTATTTAACTTTGTTAATTAGTAAGTGGAGGATAAAAATTGGTAAGAATTTGAATGGACTGAAATTTAGCATTTAGATGTCAATTTAGAAGATCATTATGAAGTTTTGTACAAAGTTTTCGAAAATTCAAACTTTTATTGCTAAAATAATCTCTAATCTTTAGGTGAAGGATTAAAGATTAAATTAATATTAATTCTCGAGAGTTGGTTTTGAGTACTTAGGGCGAGATTTTCTGATAAAGATAATCTTCATTATTTGGTTAAACCTGGTTAAGTATATGTTTCGTGTTTTTCAGTTATCAGTAAAGTTACATATTATCTTAGTTTAACTGAGTGTAATTGGCTAATTAAACTCAAGTTATAAGTGAGAAAACACAACAAAAACAATGATTTCGGAAGAACAAAAACTTAATATTTTAAGTAAATTGCAATTTTTTACAATGAACAGACACAGCTGTTCATTGTTTATGCTTTTGAGTGAAAAGTTGGCAATACTAACAAAGTTAACTGAGCTTAAATCGAAAACTAAGGGCGGGTTTCTTACTCCTCAGTTAAACTAGTCTCAACTTGCTGTTATATTAAACTCGTAACAAATTAAGGGGGACTTTAACCAATGATTGTGTTTTTTAGTTATGGATTTCAGTTCAGATAACTTCGTTAGTATTGCCAACTTTTCACTGAAAAACATAAACAATAAACAGCTGTTTTATGCAAATAATACTTTTGTAAAATGAAAAACTTTGAAAAAAATTTTAAATAAACATTTAAAACAATAATAAATAAAACAAAACAAATCAGAAAATTGCAATTTACTTAAAATATTATGTTTTTGTTGTTCCGAAATCATTGTTTTATTGTTTTTGTTAATAATGTTTTCTCACTTATAACTTGAGTTTAATTGGCCAATTACACTCAGTTAAACTAAGATAATAAGTAACTTTACTGATAACTGAAAAACACGAAACATATATTAAACCAGGTTTAACCAAAGAATGAAGATTATCTTTATCAGAAAAACTCGCCCTTAATCGTGTACAAAAAACATCAAATGGGATTAACATCAGAATTAATTTATTTTTAGATTAACTAATCTGATTATTAATGGACATCTGATTGCTAGCTCAAAAATCCGCTTAGCTCGCCAATAGAAGTGAAAATCTTGTACCCTTGAAATTTTCATTGTGATCAATTCATTCACATAGTCGGTTTTGAACAGCTGTTCAATGTTTACAATATTCATAACAGGGGAATTTATAATTTTTTTAACGAAAAAAAGTTACTGAAGAAAAAAAGTGGAAAGGCTACATATTTCACGTGAAATGATGATTGGCGATAGGGGTGAATATTTGAGTTTTGTTTTGAATTTAAAAAATTTTTGAAAATAAGATAATTTCAGAATAAATGCTTATTGAGATATATGAATTTAAATACAAAAATAATTTTAGAATTTTTTAATACAAATGGACTTTACTTAATATAATAACGCAAATGTGTAGCGCAACTTATACAGCAACTACTAAAAATATTTGTGGAAATATTGCTCGAAGAAAATAAACAAAATAACATTAAATATACAATCACTCATCTGATGTACAAAAGCGTCATAACTCAAAAAAATATAAAAATGAAAAAAAAGACTTTTAAATTCTTTAATTAACTTAAAAACAAAATTCATGACATCAAAAATAACATACAATTTTACTCATATTGTGTTATCTTAAATGGTTTACTTACGAAAATAAAAAACAAATTGCAAGTTTTATATTTTTAAAAATTTTAACTTATAACAGTTTCCTCTACAATCAGAGCCACTACGATATACAATATGTAAAATGAACAATAGTTAAGTTAAAGGCGATACATTATTCTATTATACTCATATACTTCGAACGCGTATTCTGAAAATAAATTTAAATAATTTGTAGAAAACAAAGTTAAGCGCGAGAGTATTATACGCTTCACTTCACAACATTTCAGTGTTTTGTTTGAATTCGTTAAGTTGAAATGTGTACAAAATAAAGTAAAAAATGCCTTCTTTGTGTAGTTTTGCGAAAGAAAACAGAAACACCCAAAGCTCTTATCTAAATAACAATTTAATTTCTTTAAAATTTTGTTTATTCATATTAGTATTTCGGTGCTTTTTTTCGTAATTTCTGAATTGTAGATAAATAAATAATGAGTTTTTTTTTCTGTTCATTCGTTTCGATTTGAGTGTTGTGGGTAAAATTTAAGAACTTCCGTAATTTTCATTAGTTTGAATACGTTTTTCCTATTATATGTACACATTTGTGTTTGTTTGTGTGTGTATTTTTTTTCTTTTCGATAATTAGCTTCAGTTGTGTTTTTTTTTTTAATCAAATATTACATAAAAGCAGACAACAAATAAAAAGTGTAAAATTTTTGCAAAATACAAATAATTTTTGGTGTTAAAAATAAATTGAATTTTATGTTTTATTATTTATTATTAACTCTAGAGTAGCTGAAGTGTTAACTTGTTTCTTTTTATTAGTATTATTATTCAATTTCTAACTTTTACAACATAAATACATTATTAAAGTCATAAAATAATAATTTAACACAAGTCAAGCGTAAAGTTTGCAAATATTGCTTTTAATTCACACTTATTTATTAAACAAATAACATTATAATAAAACTAAAGTTAAACATCAATTTAACAATTATTTTTTGTTTTTCATCAATTTAGGCCAGTACCGGTAAAATGGATGGACTCTCAGAAATTGAACAAATTGTAAAAGAAAAAACGGTAAGTAAATCAAACAAATTGTTAAATTTAAGTGTTTTTAACAAGCTTTTATTATTAAAGGTTTATAGAACAAAAATTTATATGGAAATTTTTCTAATAAACCTTTAATAAATTGTTATGCATAATAATTTCATAGAATTAAATAGTTTGTATGTGAGTTTGGTTTACAATTTATTATTAAATTTCGAACCCGATTCTCTAAGTCCAAATAGTCTGCTTATTTGGTATCAATGTGTGATACCAAATAGGCAGACAAATAATGTCTAAGTGCTTTACGTGAACATCTTACTTATGTTGGCCTTGTTTCACAGTGGTCTGAGTGAGCTTATGTGATGACTCACAGGCCGTCCCATTGTGTATCTTACACGCAGTTTACAAAACACGTATATAGAATTTCAGATCCTTGCTCAGGTACTAGAGCTTTGCCATCTTTTGCCATAATAGCCCCGTTATGGTCCATTATTCGTGCACATTGCTCAAGTACTCGAGTTGTCTAATCTATTGCCATAATAGGTGTCACAAGCAAGCTCAATCTAAGTCCGGTAAAAGAAACAGCAATCACTGGTTAAAGCTATGAGGAACGTCATAAAGTCCTGTTAAAATCGCTCAACTACACCTCTGAGATGGCTTCTGTTTCGTTTCGACAACAGCAACTAGGGGATGTAATTGGTGGTTCGAATAACACAGATCTATATTTAATTAACCATTTCAGTGGACACCAGGATCTACTGTGATAAGTTGAGCATGTTTAGGGTAAACTACAACACAAATAAAATAGCTCATAATTAAAAGATTAAGGTTTCAACAACTGCTCCAATAACTCAACAACTCTTCCTCTATTTCAACCGCCACTTCTTCTGTCATTTCGACATCTCCACAAATTCAACTCAAATCCAGTGATATAAGACACTCCAGCGCGTAGCCAATCTTTGCATTATCAGCTCAAATCCAACATTTTATTTATTCACATCCTTGCCCGGTGGAAACTTATATCAATCTTTAAACCAAACACCCCCTTTCGGCGAATTTGGATTTAAACAACAGCAACTACGTGGATGCCGAACCGCCTGTATGTTCAGTCGGTTCGGGCTCCACGTACAGAGTATTGCGGGCAACTGCTGCACCTTAGTACCAGATTATGTGGTTCTTTGGCTCGATCTTATGTCAAATCAATTCCAAGGAAAGGCCCGGGGATACATTTGACTCACCAGTTTACAGTCCCGAAAGAAATTGTCCTAAATTGCAATTCACCAAGATGAGGGGGTTTCATCAAGGTAACATGCCCCAGAGAGGGGTGATGTCAAGTACATAAAGATTAAAATAATCTCTAGATTATAAAGATTTCTAAAAAATTCGAACTTAAGTTCGAAAACTTTTAAACCTGTTAAAATAATATCTAAATCATGAGAATTATTAAAAATTTAATTGGAACCGATTTTCTACATCCTTTCATTTTCGAACTTGAAAATTTAAAAAATTTTTGAAATTGTTCATGATTTTAATGTTTTTTTTAGTGTAGTGACATAAAATTGTATTTTTAACACAAGTTCGAAAGTTCAAACTTATGTTCGAAACACTATTATAAACATATCAATCAATCTACTTATCATGAGGATTCATAAAAATTTATTTTGAGATTGATTTGAGGACAATTTCTTACATATTTTCAATTTCGATTGATTCATAAATTTTGAAAAAAAAAGCTTTTTAAGTAATGTTCAAAATTTCGAACTTAAGTTCGAAAAATATTTAAAAATCCTAAAATTATCTCATAATCATGAGGATTAATAAAAATATGATTTTGGTTTTATTTGAGGATAATTTCTTACATATTTTCAATTTCAAACATAAAAATGTTGAAAATATTTAAATTTTTTTAAAAATTAAATTTATTTCGAAGTTTTCTTCTAGATTAAAAACTTTTCACTTTAAAATGTCCATAAAATAAACTAATTAATTATCTTTTACCTTCTTTTCCGCAGGAAAAACATGAAGAGAAATCGAAAATTTTCAGTGAAAGCAATGTCCGTAATACAAGTATTGGTGTTGGTGCAGGAGGCGGCAATAGCAGTAGCAGCAGCTGCAGTGGCGTTGCTGGTGGCATCAATGCAAGCGAAAACGCCGAATTTGTTTATCCCAACAGTGATAGCGGCGTCAAGGCAGAAAATAATGGCGAAGTAAATTCTAATTTTTAAAATATATAATTTTAAAAATAATCATTTTAAAAAATAACTCTAAAAACCACACACACAGAACACACACACCGAAGCCAGTGATAATGAATCTGTACAAAAGCACAGATTTCCGGCACTAGCCGAACTTTTATCGACGGAAGAAATGTACATAAAGGATTTGGGCGATATTGTCAATGGGTGAGTACTTGCAAATAACTGAAATATAAATGGGATATATTTATATCAACATGTTCTATTTTGTTTTCTTTTTAGGTACATAATGGAATTGAGGAATGTGAATAGTGATATACCATTGCCAAACGATTTAAAGGGGCCCAAAGGACAAATAGTTTTTGCTAATATAGAAGCCATTTATGAATGGCATAGAGAGTAAGTCAACTATGTATATAGTTTAACAAAGTAATTAATTAGAAATTGTGTAGGATTTGGTGCTGTAATTGTAATATTATTCTTTATAAAAATATTAATTTATTTGTTATTATTTAGTTATTTCTTAAAGGCCTTAATACAAAGTCAGAAAACACCAACCGAATTGGGATCAATGATCAAACGTTATGCCAATAAATTTCAAATGTACATCACATATTGTAATAATAAACCAAAGTCGGAGCATATTGTAACCGAACATGCCCAATACTTTGATTTGGTGCGACAGAAATTGCATCATCGTTTGGATGTAAGTAGATTTTATTTTGCATATCTTCGCAACATTTAAAACTAACTAATAACAACCTTTAAATAATATCTTTATATACACACAGTTGAGTGATTTGTTAATAAAACCCGTGCAAAGATTAACCAAATATGTTTTATTACTACACACCATAACCAAACAAATCGAGCAGGCTGGCCTAGTCGAAGATGTACCCATTATGAAGGAGGCCTGCAATGTTATGAATGTAGGTGTTTTAATCATTAAACATAAGTTATAGTCATTTATTTATAAATTACTTATTTTAGGCCATTTGCAAAGATGTTAATGATATTATGGTCCTGCGTCGCCTTAAAAATTTCGATGGCAATATAACAGCCCAAGGTAAATTGCTACTGCATGGTCCTTTAACTTGCATTGAGAATGGCAAAAATACCGCTGAGGGCAAAATGCGTGAATTGCATGTGTTCCTGTTTGAACAAGGCATTTTCTTTACTGAAAGACACAATTCTAAAGTTCAATTTTCCAGCCCAACCTACATTTATCGTTCACACATTCAGGTGAGTTGTTTTTGTTTTTATAATTATTTCTTTTTTATGATTGAGTTTTATGTTGTTGAACTATACAGGAAGTACTTAACTTCATTTTGATATTGAAATATACTGCGATATTTCCGGTACTTTTTCGAAGTTATATACTTTAGCCTAGTTATAATCTACTATTTAATCCACTCTATAGTCTATACTATAATCTAGTCTGTATGGAACTAATGTTCCATTAAACCAGACTATAGTATAGTATATAGACTACACTTTAGAATAGATTATAGACTTGACGTTTAAAGTCTAGTCTATAGACTAGACTTTAAACGTCAACTAGACTTTAAACGCTGGCTTATAGACCTTAGACTGGACTATAGACTAGACTATAGACTAGACTATAGACTAGACTATAGACTAGACTATAGACTAGACTATTGACTAGATTATAGACTAGACTATAGACTAGACTATAGACTAGACTATAGACTAGACTATAGACTAGACTATAGACTAGACTATAGACTAGACTATAGACTAGACTATAGACTAGACTATAGACTAGACTATAGACTAGACTATAGACTAGACTTTAGACTAGACTATAGACTAGACTATAGACTAGACTATAGACTAGACTATAGACTAGACTATAGACTAGACTATAGACTAGACTATAGACTAGACTATAGACTAGACTATAGACTAGACTATAGACTAGACTATAGACTAGACTATAGACTAGACTATAGACTAGACTATAGACTAGACTATAGACTAGACTATAGACTAGACTATAGACTAGACTATAGACTAGACTATAGACTAGACTATAGACTAGACTATAGACTAGACTGTAGACTAGACCATAGACTAGACCATAGACTAGCCTATAGACTAGACTGTAGGCTAGACTATAGACTAGCCTATAGACTAGACTATAGACTAGACTATAGACTTAACTATAGACTAGACTATAGACTAAACTATAGACTAGACTATAGACTAGACTATAGACTAGATTTTAGACTAGACTTTAGACTAGACTATAGACTAGACTATAGACTAGACTTGTAACGGTTCAAGCGATGTGCCCTATCCTTCAGGAGACCTGCGCTACCTATCTAATAGAGCCAAGTGAAATTTGTCATTAACTTTTATGTTAATGTATGGCCTACTATCTAATTCTTGAGAAATTATTGGAGAAATTGTATAAATTTTGAACATCTTAATTTTACGATAAAATTCTCTAATGCGTTTTGAGGATCTACTAATTTTGTTTTCGCCAAAAATCCTCGCACGAGCTTTCTTATATTCAGCCAAACGGATGTGATATGGTTTCATCAAAGGGTGTATGTTTTCCGTTTTATTGTCTTCAGTCTCAGTCCCGTTGTCCGAGTTAATGTCCGAAGTTTTCTGTACAATATCACCGGATGTTCTTAATGCGTCCGTCGAACATCCTTCTGTAAGTTTCCCGAATGCTTTTTCGAGCATTTAGTGCAGTTCGGTTTGTATATGTCCTTGGCACCACAACCGTAACAGAAGATGCGTCTTGGTTCCATACAGTCAAAATACGTATGGCCATCTTTGTCACAATTCCAACATTTAATTTGTTGAAGTGCACAAATGTCATCAGTCCCAGTATCAGTTATGTCAAGGTCTTTGTCCTTTGTCCTCAATTTCCGAAACGCGTCCTCTGTCAGTCTTACGATAATCGTATTTTTGAACGTCCTTCATGAACTTTTCATGTTTCCTAACCTCTTTACGGAGTTGGGAAACACTGGAAATTTCTAAGTGTAGCAGTTCATGACGAACTTCTGTCTTTAAATTTCTAATTAAAGTCTCACATAAGTCACGGTCTGAAATTGGCGTCTTAAGTCTATCTGTCATTGCTAAAATCGAGTCTAGATATTCGTCAAAATTTTCATTGTGTTTCTGTCTTCGTCTTCTAATGTCTTCAAGAATGTCAAAATCCGTCGTGTCATCCTTGTACTGGTTCCGTAAGGCAGTTGTCAAAGAGTGCCAGTCCATGTCATATGTCTGTCTGTGGTATCTCCAATACCATTCGAGGGCCTTGCCTTCAAAGAGGCTGTGTGCGTGTTTGCACAAAACGTCGAAATCTCCTCGAAGATTGTTGATTGTCAAAATGTTCACTCTGTAAATGAATTCGTCCACTGTCATTTGGTTGTCATGTCCGGT
This sequence comes from Lucilia cuprina, assembly GCF_022045245.1. NCBI lineage: Eukaryota > Metazoa > Arthropoda > Insecta > Diptera > Calliphoridae > Lucilia > Lucilia cuprina. The sequence continues at coordinate 65,742,866 of NC_060953.1, read as the reverse complement.
GAACTTTATTCGCCAATTGCGAATTATGTTTAGAACTTTCTCAGCAAGAAATGGTTCTTGTTCTGAGTTATGGTTAGGTCTCGGTTCAATAGGTGAAATATTGTCGTTCCTATCGTTGTTTTCTTGTCTAGTCCGATTATTTTGGGGAGCCATATTTTGAACTATCGATGATAATTCATTTGAAATTAAGTTAATCATTTCATTTCGAAAGGATCCTAATGATTCAGTCACAATTTGTCTGATTTGTGTCTCGTTAGTTGTCGTCGAATTGTTATTGGTACCGTTTTGTGTTTGCGTTGTCCTTTTAGAACGTGTTCTTACACCGGTATTTGATGAGTCCATATCTACTGTGAAGCTGACATTAGTTGGCTGATCAATATTCGATAAATTTTCTTGACTTCGTGTCAAAGGCATATTTAAAATTGTATTTAAACTCAGTAAAGATAAATATATTCCACTACTCGGTTAATTAACATATAGTTAGGAATCAGATAATAAAAAAATATGACCTAAATTCAAACTATAAAACAAAAAAGTATATAAGGTTTATCTAAACTTTCCAAAGAGTATTTAATTGACAATAAAATGTCAACAAATAAATCTCATTAGAAATGTATAGAAAATATAAGGTAAAAATCTCAATTCTTATATGAAGGTAGGTAATCGAAAAAAACTCCAATTACAAAAATCCTGATCATAATAAAAATTAAGCAAAAATTTTGAAAACAAAAAAAATTTTTACCCAAAGAAAATGTATGTTATTCGCGAGTAAGATCTCAATGAAACTCAAGATCAAAAAATCTCAAACGAAAAGAAGCATACAAAAGAAAGTTTTATTAACTATTTGGTTCAGAAATTCTTTTTATAAAAAAAATCTGAAAATCCAAAATATTTTCAAAAACAGGATAGAGGAAAAACAAAACAAAAATAAAATTAGTTAATGCCACGTTTAATTGTTATTTTTGGAACTTCAGCCAAGATGTTAATAAAATGTTCATAATGTATAACCTAAGTGTTTAGCAAAGGCATGTTAAACTATTTAGCTGAGGCCCCACGTTGGGCGCCATTAAATTTATGTAACGGTTCAAGCGATGTGCCCTATCCTTCAGGAGACCTGCGCTACCTATTATTCCGACCGTGCTCAGGGTTTGGGGTGGTGTTCTTGTCTCTTTCAGGATAGGCTAAGAACCGCACATTCATTTAAAAAGGTAGCTTCAAAATATTAACTAAACTAAAACAAAAAAATTTAAATGAAAGAAGTTTGAACTTAATGTCAAGAGAGGGAAGAAATACCACCATCTTCTCTTGACATTAAGTTCAAACTTCTTTCATTTAAATTTTTTTGTTTTAGTTTAGTTAATATTTTGAAGCTACCTTTTTAAATGAATGTGCGGTTCTTAGCCTATCCTGAAAGAGACAAGAACACCACCCCAAACCCTGAGCACGGTCGGAATAATAGGTAGCGCAGGTCTCCTGAAGGATAGGGCACATCGCTTGAACCGTTACAGACTATAGACTAGACTATAGACTAGACTATAGACTAGACTATAGACTAAGACTATAGACTAGACTATAGACTAGACTATAGACTAGACTATAGACTAGACTATAGACTAGATTATAGACTAGACTATAGACTAGACTATAGACTAGACTATAGACTAGACTATAGACTAGACTATAGACTAGACTATAGACTAGACTATAGACTAGACTATAGACTAGACTATAGACTAGACTATAGACTAGACTGTAGACTAGACTATAGACTAGACTATAGACTAGACTGTAGGCTAGACTATAGACTAGCCTATAGACTAGACTATAGACTTAACTATAGGCTAGACTATAGACTAAACTATAGACTAGACTATAGACTAGACTATTGACAAGACTATAGACTAGATTATAGAATAGATTATAGACTAGATTATAGACTATAGAATAGACTAGACTATAGACTAGACTATAGAATAGACTAGACTATAGACTAGACTATAGAATAGACTAGACTATAGAATAGACTAGACTATAGACTAGACTATAGACTAGACTATAGACTAGACTAGACTATAGACTAGACTATAGACTAGACTATAGAGTAGACTATAGAGTAGACTATAGACTAGACTATAGACTAGACTATAGACAAGACTACAGACAAGACTATAGACAAGACTAAAGACAGACTATAGACTAGACTATAGTTTAGATTATAGGTTAGATTATAGACTATATATTAGACTAGAGACTAAATTAGAATATATACTTGACTTTAGAAGAGGCTACTAGATTAAAACCCAGACTATACTACAGCCTAGACTAAATTAGATTATAGTCTTGTTTTTAGAGCTACTATAGACGAAACTAAAACCAAACTAGACTATAGAGTAGACTTTATCGACTAAAAGCTTGATATTTTAAGGAATCAAAAATGAATGACTTGTTCAAATAACAAACATATCCCTTTTTCTTTTGCTTACATTCTTCCAGGTCAATAAAATGCAACTGGATGAGTGGCCCAACAATCGTTTTCTCCTCAAATCAACCGATCCCAATCGTCCGGATTTAAATATGATTTGTTATGCCGCCACCATTGATTCGCATCGTGAATGGCTCGACACCATACGCAAACAGTTGCAATTTCAAAATGATTTTCTCAACGCCTTAATACGACCCATCGCCTATCAACAACAACAGCAACAACAACAAACAAAACACAATCATAGCGAATTAAAACATGAACACAGTCGAGAGCAGCTATAGCCAGATGATTAGAAACTAATTTTTTGTGTTAAAAATTAAATTTATAGACAATTCTTTACAACAGTAAACACAGTGTACTAAGCATAATCCAGTGAAGTCAAAAAAAGGAAATTAAGAAAAATTCGAATTAAAATCTTACTACTCTGGTATCCTAGAAACAAAAACAAAAAACATAATAATAAAGAGAGACAAAATACAAAATTATTAAATTAACAAAAAAAATACACATAACTTAACATAAGCAAACATTATGTGTGTGTGCTCAGTTATTTATATACTCAGTTAATGTGTAACAATCTACAAATTATGAAAAGAACATTGATAACAAACAGACAAACAAACATACATATATTTTTAGCAAAAGTAAATTGTAATATACTATATATATAAATACAATACAAAAAACAAAAACAAATTAATTAAATATATATATATATATAAATTTAGTTGATCAGATGGAAACGGCGATTATATAAAGCAACAGCAGCAGCAGTGAGCAGCACAGCAAGCACATTTTGAAATATTTGTGTTTATTTCAAAACAAAATCGGTTTGAATTTAAGTTCTTTTTGTGTTTCATCAACGTGTGTATGTGTATCATCATGGAAAAAAACGTCAACTCTTTATAAGATATTAATTATTACGTCATTATGATGAAAATGTAGAGAGAAAGAAAAGTATTATTTCTGCAATGCAAAACGAAATTAATTTTATTTTTTTTTGTTTTTTTGTTTTATCTTTTAATAATTATTCCTTTAAAAAAAACACAAACAAACAAACGCCAGTCATAACAATAAGAAAAGTTAATTATTTTATTTCTTACTTTTTTTACAATCAAACGAATTTTATATGTTTATTAGCAGGACTCAGAAAGAAAAAAAGGAGATTTTGTTAACAGTTTCAAAATATTACAAATTTTTGGATGTTTTGATAAAATATTTTGATTTTAATAAAAAGGGTTCATAATCGGGACTGTTATTTAGCAAAAGATATTAGTTTTAGTAAAACTTTTTAATCTAAAACTTTACTAAAACTAATTTATACTTGTTTTAGTATGTAAAACTATAAAGAGTCAGAGTCTTTTAAACATACAATATAAATATTTTTTAATTTGTCTTAACTTTATATGTTGCATTTGCATACAACAACTAAAAGGAAAACTAAATGATCGACCAATTATTATTATTATTACTACTATTATTCAAAGCAATTTGTTTACAAATATTTTATTTATAGTTATAAATATACACATTTATTTTAATTTCATAAATATATACATTAATTTTTAATTATAACTTTTTTTAGTTTTTTTTTTTTTTTTAGCCAGTAATGTTGTCTAAGTGCTGTTTGAGTGATTCTAAGTAATAAGTATTTTTTTCATATAAAAATTACATCTACCTTTATACAAACAAACATAAAATCAAATAAATGTACATTTTTTTTATTTATTATTAATTATTATTATTTTTTAAAGAAAATTTCAATAATTATATTTTTAATTTTTATATAAAACATACTTTCATACTCATATTAAAAACAAAATTAAAACGAAAAATAATTAAAATTCTTACAATTAAATGTAATAAAACGTATTGAATTGAAAAAAAAAATCGCAGAAAATAAGATAAAATAGTGTTTAAACTTAAAAAACACAATAAATATGTTAAAAACTGAATAAAAAAAAAAATAAATAAATATTTAAAGAAAAAAGAAATCATTCATCCCCAAAACATATTAATTTTATTTTTAGAACATTTTTTTCACTTTTTCAAAACACTTGCTTCTAAATATTTACTTACAACTTGACAGCTTTGACTTAAAGCTTTCTTAAACAAAAGCATTTTATAATTTCTTTTGTTTTTAACCCACACTTAGGCAAAAAGAAATGTAAATAATATGTTGTGATTTATAAAATCTAATAATAAGTTTTATTATGATTTTAATTTCTCTGTTTTTTTAATTAAATTTATGTTTCCGTTCCCCTTAAAAAGGCGAACAATTTTACTACATTCGCAACAAAATACAATAGACATATTTACGAGAAACAAACAAAAATTAAATTGATATTAAATCTACAAACTAAATTAAATTGTATAATTAAATTAATAATAAAATAAAAAAGTAAACTAAAATATAATTGTGACATAAAAACATACATATTTTTCTGAGACATACTAAATAAATAAATAAATAAAATTAATAAACAAAATAATATTACATAAATATAAATATTTTTCATACAAATTTCAGCTAAATTAAAAAACAAAAACAAAAATCAAATACAAATCAACAACCACAACCAACTCCTCTTCTCTTTAATACCGCAATCTTCAAGGTTTTAAATAAATATCAGCAATATTTATTTTATTTCTTTTTAAGGTATTAGTAAAATAGTAAAAAAATAATAAATACAAAAAAAAAAATAACTTTGTTCAATTTCAATTCCCAAAATACATAATAAATTTAAATGTTTTATTACAGCACAATTTATCGTTTCAATTTAGCTATAAAATTGCAAAATGGAATCTGTAATCTTCAATCCATTACATTCGAAAGTTTAAATTTTTCTTAAAAGTTTTGATTTCTGTTTAGTTTTAGAATTAAAGGACTTATTGTATTGCTGTAATATGATATGCAAGTCACTCTGCCTAAAAGTCATTTTATCTCAATAATCGGGGCTGCCAAAGCTATAGAAAATATAGTACTATTGTACTTTTTTCAATAGTTTTTAACAAGTGAAAAATAACTCAGTACCACACAATATATTAATTTTAGGGCGAGTTTTTCTGATAAAGATAATCTTCATTCTTTGGTTAAACCTGGTTTAATATATGTTTTGTGTTTTTCAGTTATCAGTAAAGTTACTTAAGGCGGGTTTTACTGATAGAGATAATCTTCATTCTTTGGTTAAACCGGGTTTAATAAATGTTTCGTGTTTTTCAGTTATCAGTAAAGTTACTTATTATCTTAGTTTAACTGAGTGTAATTGGCCAATTAAACTTAAGTTATAAGCGAGAAAACATTATTAACAAAAACAATAAAACAATGATTTCGGAAGAACAAAAACTTAATATTTTAAGTAAATTGCAATTTTCTGATTTGTTTTGTTTTATTTATTTTTGTTTTAAATGTTTATTTAACATTTTTCCAAAATTTTCCATTTTACAAAAGTATTGTTTGCAAAGAACAGCTGTATGTTTTTGAGTAAAAAGTTGGCAATACTAACAAAGTTAACTGAACTTAAATCTAAAACTGAAAAACACAATCATCGGTTAAAGTCAGCCTAAATTTGTTTCGAGTTTATTCTAACAGCAAGTTAAGCCAAGTTTAACTGAGGAGTAAGAAACCCGGCCTTATTATCTTAGTTTAACTGAGTGTAATTGGCCAATTAAACTCAAGTTGTAAGTGAGAAAACACAACAAAAACAATGATTTTGGTTGTTCTACCGAAATCATTGTTTTATTGTTTTTTTGTTAATTGTGTTTTCTCACTTACAACTTAAGTTCAATTGTCCAATAATACTCAGTTAAACTAAGTAACGTTACTGTTTTCTTAAAAACTTTAAATACTAGGTTTAACCAAAGAATGTAGATTATCTTTATCTGAAAACCCCACCCTTAGAAAATGTTTATTCTGTAGTAAATTGATTTAAAATCAAAAATTTTTAAATATTAATATCCACTGTTTATAATGTACAACCCTAAGTAAAACTTTTGAAAAACCCGTTAAACCTACAAAATAAAGAACTTAATTCTGGCAATGCCGTCATTAAGGCAACAAAAACTGCATTGAACTGCTTTTTTTTGCAATTTGTCATCTCACAGTAGCAGCGCTGCTGCTGTGCAAATAAATTTGTATGTGACGGTCAGTGTTGCCACTTTGGTCCTGAATGAGTTTAGGTAGTTTGATACATATGTTTAAATGTCGGTTCAAATTTATATCATCCTATATAACTTTGAACTCATGCATACCAATTTATGAAAATGTATGACCTTGTTATATCAAAGTAATACGGATTTTAATAAATAGGTCAATCTTTTTTCATTATCCTTGTCTATTATTTGGAAGAGAAAAAAAATTATGAGTGGCAACCATGGTAAAAATATCATATTTTTATCATAGCGGCAACAATGGTGGCTGTATACACAGAGAACCTTTTTTAGAAGTGTTTGATTTTGTGTGTGAAAGTAGTAGAATAAATATTTGATTGATTAAAATAACAACAAAATTTATTGGAAAGAATTGGTTAAAATTTACTGAATCCAAATATGTTTCTATTTGTAGACATTAAGGACACTTTAAAAGAGAATTAAGAAAAAATTTCCTAGTGTAGACTTGTACTTGTATGCATTTTCGCCGAACATCATTCTGGCAATGCTACCAAAGTCAAAACAACAAAAACACACTCCACAATTTTTGCAACTCTGTTGAATGACGGTGAATAAAAAATAAAAAAATATTTTGCAATTATACTTAAAAAAACACAAAAAGCCGATAAAGCTTAAAAAACTATTAATATTTGTCAATATTATTAAATTATAAAGAAATTATCAACCATCACGCATAAATGGAAGCCTTATGCAAGCATTTATCAAAAATTCGAGTGCCTTGTGACAATCAAGCCATCTATAAGGATGAGTGTGTGTACTCGTACGACAATCCGGAGTCTCCTACCGGTCTATATGTAAGTTTGACAAGTTTTCTGGGTTTTGGTGAGGAATACGTCCAAAAGTATGCCGAAAAAACTGGTAATTGTGTTTTCCTGCATATATATCGTGAAAAACATCTCAAAGAAGATGCAGCAAAAGGTGAGGATGAAGCCGGGCCTGAACGTAAGATAACGCGACTTGCTATTGGTGTTGAAGGTGGCTATAACGATAAGGACACCAAGAATTATGAATATAAAGATAACTATAGTATTGTGGTTATGCCGGATATTCAAAATAAATTACCTTTTCCCAACAATGACTTTCCCTTAATAGTCACACAATCGGTGGAGAGTATTTTGGCCCAGGAATCTGCTATTTCCAAGTTGGAGAAGCAAACGTTAACAGGTACTAATTAGAATAAAAATGGTCTAAGCCCTTGTTAACATATATTTTTATTTTTCGATATAGGTACTTGGGATGGTGAAGTACGTCAAGTTTCCAAATTTTCTGAAAATCTGCAGCAATTAAACAATGGCAAGAAAATTCCTCCCTCCGGTTGGAAATGTGAAAAATGTGATCTTACAAATAATTTGTGGCTGAATTTAACCGACGGCTCCATTTTGTGCGGCAGAAAATTTTTCGATGGTTCCGGTGGCAATGATCATGCCGTCGAACATTATAGAGAATTTAGTTATCCCTTAGCGGTTAAACTTGGCACAATTACAGCCGATGGTAAATCTGATGTATTTTCTTATCCTGAAGATGATATGGTCATCGATTCGAAACTGGAAGATCATTTAGCTCATTTTGGCATAAACATGGCAGCTATGAAAAAAAGTGAAAAGTCAATGGTAGAACTTGAGTTGGAAATCAATCAACGTATAGGCGAGTGGTCTTTGCTAACAGAAAGCGAAAGTGAGTTGCAGCCCATGTCGGGACCTGGTTATACCGGTATGCGCAATTTGGGAAATTCTTGTTATATAAACAGTGTCATGCAAGTGCTTTTCACCTTGCCCGATTTTATAAGCCGCTTTGTGGGTAAAGGAGCAGAGGTTTATTTCAATGAGTTTCCCGCTGATCCGGCCAATGACTTCAATATACAAATGTCGAAATTGGGTAATGGATTGTGGTCGGGCAAATATAGCAGCATAACGGAAAATAGTTTAGACACTACCGGTATATCGCCAGTAATGTTTAAGAATATTATTGGTAAAAATCATCCAGATTTTGGCACAAAGCAACAGCAGGATGCTTATGATTTCTATTTGCATTTGATTAATTTATTGGAGCGCAATTCACGCAATCAACCTAACAATCCTGTAGATGCTTTAACATTTAGCATCGAAGATCGCGTCGAATGCATGGCAAGTAAAAAGGTTAAATATACAAGTCGTCAAGAATTCTGCCTGCCTTTGGTCATACCTTTGGAGAAGGCCACAAATCTGGATGAAGTTAAGGAATATTTGGAGAAAAAGGCCAATTGTCCGGCTGGAGCTAAAAATGATAAAGACGTTGTACGTCACAAGGTGCCATTGCAAGCATGTTTGGAACGCTTCTTTGCTGCAGAAGTCATTGATCAATTTTATTCATCAGCTATAAAGGGCACCACAACTGCCAAGAAAACAGCGCGTCTGGTCAACATGCCCGATTATTTAATGATGCATTTGCGTAAATTTACTTTAGGCGATGATTGGGTGCCCAAAAAACTTGATGTAGAAGTAAAAATGCCAGACGAATTGGACTTGTCTAACTGGCGTGCCAGCGGCAAACAACCACATGAAGAGGAATTACCAGAGACTGATACAGCCCCAAAATTTGTTTTTGATGAAAATATGGTTTCATCACTAATGCAAATGGGATTTCCCCAGGAGGCTTGCAAAAGAGCTGTATTCCATACTAAAAATGGCGGTTTGGATATAGCTTCCAACTGGTTGATGGAACATATTGGAGATGCCGATTTTTCCGATCCATTTGTAATACCTAATGAGACAGCTTCAACTGAAAGCGCTGCTGCATTTGTGCCCGATGCTGATAGTCTTTTCATGCTCATGAGCATGGGCTTTGATGAACGACAAGCCACAAAAGCCCTCAAAGCAACCGACGGTAACGTTGAACGTGCAGCAGACTGGATATTTTCTCATGCTGACGATATGGATGTTACCGAATCTGCCCCGGTTGGCACTGAATCGAATTCATCAAGCTCGTCTTCGCAGAGAAAAAAGAATGCTCGCGATGGTAGCGGTAAATATAAGTTGGTGGCTTTTATCTCTCATATGGGTACATCCGCACAGGTTGGTCACTATGTGTGTCACATAAAGAAAGATGGTCAGTGGGTAATTTTCAATGACAGCAAAGTGGCTTTATCTCAGAATCCACCCAAAGATTTGGGTTATCTCTACCTATACAAGCGAGAAGAGTGAATAACAGAAAAAATTCGAGTGTTCGATACACTAGTCCCTCCCCCACTTTCATAAAAAATTATGCTTTTTTTATTCGTAATTGTATAAATAAAGTGGATTTATTAATAAACATCCAATTTTTTATGTTTTACTGATTTTTTAAGCATAGACCGACTATAACATATTTAAAGCAAAAACTTCCCCCAACCTAGAATTTTAAAAATTAGCTCTTTAGTTTAACAATCACGAACAAACAATTTTCTTTTTTAATATTAGAATTAATCTTAATTCATAATAAACATTTTATTAAGAGTTATTTTTCATTAAATATTCTTATAATATTAAAAAAAATTACAACAATGGAATTTATATCACAACAACATTTGTGAATTTACCAACTTTTTACTTCATATTACATCTTTAGTAATAGTACTTCTGGATTATTCCTGTTTCTTTGGGCTACTAGTTGTGTCACGATTTTGTGATTTACTTATTATATCCTTTATTATAGTGTCCAATTTTTGTGTAAATGCTTCAAATGAGAATTTCTGTTGAACACGTTTGTGGCCCATAACACCCATACGTTCGCGCAAAGCATCATCTTTAAATATTTTACCCATAGCGGTAGCAAAACTTTCAACTCCTGGTTCGCACAGATAACCAGTTAAATTATTTACTATGGTTTCCGTTGGTCCACCAGAATTAAGAGCAACAACTGGTTTTGACATGTACATGCCTTCCAGAGGCACAATACCAAAATGTTCATTAGCTGGTGTATATAGAAGGCAATTTGCTTTCTCTAGCAGCATAAATTTCTGTTCATCCGAGGGAGATTGTAGCATTTTTACAGTCTCATTTATATTCATCTTCTCAATTAAGCCTTCTAACTCATTAAAATGTTCCACGTTTTCTACTACCCGCTTATCATAGCCTCCAGCTATTACTAGACGGCAGCGTTTCCAATCGTTTGGGTTTAATATCTTTTCTAGTTGACAGAAAGCTTTAATAGCTAAAGGATGATTTTTCTTACGTTCATATCGATTAATATCAAGAAAAATAAAAGCATTACGTGGAAAATCCACGCCCTGTAACGCATACGAGTCTTCTTTGTTTGCAGAATGCTTGATACGCATATCATCGAAATATTTGGTGTTAATTGAAGGATACAATACTTCCGGTACCGTTTTTAGACGTCTAAATGTCTCATGGAAAACCCTTAAAGTAAACTTGGAATTTACTAAGGTGCCATCGGCCATACCAATTGTTATCTCTTCCAAGTAGTTTATGGGAGCTCGATATAAAGACTTAAGATAACCACCCTCAGTGCTCAATAATTGATCGGGAAAATGACAATAAAATAAAATTTTTGGTCTACGTTTAGCCAACTTCAAAATCGGTATGCCTATGGAGATTTGATCACAAAATATAACATCCAATTGTTCATGACGCGACAGAAAGAACGAAGCAAAAAAGGCAGCATACAACATTCGAAAATAGGCACAGAAGGCATAAAAACGACCAAATATCTTTCTGGGCAACCAATCGCCAACCACTTTCACTGTCAAGGTACCATCCCTGGTCTCTTCGAAGCAATGATTGGGATCATGATGATTCGTTAAAAAACTGACTTCATGACCACATCCTTTTAAAGCTAATGCAGCGTCAACCACCAGACGTTCGGCTCCACCTATACCCAAATCGGGATGTAAAAATAACACTCGCACCATGATGATTGAATCATAAACACGGTGGTAAAGCACAATAAAAATAAATGCACCCGGAATGCACTTAGCAAAGATGAGAAAATAATAAAAAAAAATTAATGACAACACAAGTGCTTCTTCTTCATAAAAATTGCAATTCAGTTAAAATTGTTCTGCCGGCTTATTTTGGAGACTTTTTGACAACATAAACAGTTTACAATTGTGACCGCTGGCGACAATATGCCTTTTTATTTTTTAAAACAGCGGAACGCAATATTCTTTCCTTTACACTTACATACGTATTCTCATACATGTATAAAAAAACAGTCAGAGAACTAATTTCTTACTCTCTGCAATTAAAAATAATTCGAAAAATGTGCAGTGAAAACTCCCAAAAACAAAAAACATTATTTTATAAATGAAAGTTGGCAGCTCTAAATCTTAAAAAGAAGCCTTGGCAATCCTAATATGCTTCATGAAAATATTTTTTTTTTTATACTACAACTCTCTGGTCTAGCTGCACGTGTTTTTTTTGATGCTATTAGATTTATTATTGTTATAAAGTGAAATTAAAATGGTAAAAGTACAGAAACCGAATCCCAAAACCTTGAAAAAGGATGTTTCAGAAAAAACAAAAAATATCCAGAAGAAAAAGGCAACTGCAAATTCCGCCAAGGAAAAAGTTAAAGTGATAGGCAAAGCATTAGAAAATGTGGTTCAAAAAAACAAAGCAGTAAAAGCTCCACAACCAAAAGTTAAAGTTATCAGCAAAGTATTGGAAAATGTGGCTCAAAAAAACAAAGCTGCAAAAGTGTCACAACCAAAGGAAGATGTTCTGAATAAAAATGCCAAGAAAGTGCCACAAAAGCAAGAAAAGCCTGTCCAAAAGAAAAAGCCAGCCGACGTAGGTAAAGTCGAAAATAAAACACAAAAAGTTGAGAGCGAAATCAAAAAGAATCAGAAGAAGAAACCACAAAAAAAGGATGAGAAATCAGAAAAGAAGCCCACATCGACGACACCCCTTTTTGAACCGTCTGACTTCAATGAGAAAGTGTTCGAAGAAATAGTGAGTTTGGATAAAATTAAGAAAGTAACAAAGGCCTTAAAAACTTTAGTTGAAAAAGAAGTTTCGGAAAAGAAAACCTCAATTTTTAGTGACTTCAAATATGTATTGAATGTTAGCAGTTTTAAAATTCCCAATTGTCCTAAACGTATGGTGAAATTGTAAGTACATATACAAGATTTTTTAATTAATAGCTAAATATGAAATGAACAAATAAATTGTTTGCAGAAATGTTAAGCATTCATTGGTGGACACAAAACTGGATGATGTGGTTATCATTGTACCCGATTTGCAAAGAGGTGCCAAAGTTGACTACGAAGCCACGGTTCAACACTATGAGGATTTATTGCGCGAAAACGGTGTGGAAAATATTAAAGTAGTTCCATTTAATCAATTGCGTCAAGAAGTCACAACTTTTGAGGCTAAAAGAAAATTCGCCAACACTTATGATTATTTCCTTTGTGATGGTCGTATTGTGAGTCATGTTGTAGGATTTTGCGGTAGTATATTCCAAAAGCCACGCACCACTTTTCATGCAGTACGTTTCGACAATCCCAAAAATCTTAAGGCTAATATAGAGCATTCACTTAAACGCACTGCCTACAAACAACTTCACAAGGGTGATCTCTTTTCCATACCCGTGGGAAATCACCGTTTTACCGTAAATCAAGTAGCCGAAAATGTCAAAACTGTTATTGAGCAATTAAAAACAATATTTGCTGGTGGTTATCCTAATATTCGTAATATTTTCTTAAAAATCGACATTAGAGGAACAACTGCTTTGCCAATTTATGCCAATCTGATGGGTGCACCACAAGAAACTCCCAATGTTATTGGTCCACGCGAACAGAAAATGCTTAAGGTGAAGAAACAAGCCAACGAAATATTGTCCAAATTTAGCATGACCAAAACGGGAGAATTTGTTAAGCTTGACAAAAAACAAGTAGAACGTAAAAGGAAATTACGTGAAGCTAAAGCTGTTTTGTTAGCGAAAGAAAAAGAAGTTGAGGAGGAAAATGAAGACAGTAAGTTGACGACACCACCAGCTGCCAAAAAAGTTAAAAAAGCTAAACAAGTCAAAGTAGAAGAAAGTAAATCTGAAAATGAAGAAGAGGAAGAAGAAGATGATGATGCTGAAGAAGAAGATGATGATGATGCTGAAGAAGATGAGGAGGAGGATGATGATGATGCTGAAGAAGATGAGGATGAAGAGGATGATGATAATGAAGATGATAGTGATGAAGAATAAGAATAACAATTAATACATATATATTTTATGTACGTTAAGTTTAGTTTATACATTTTTCTTTATACATATTATAACTGTAAACAAATTAACAAAAATTATTTTATTTAACTTGTTAGATTTTTGGCTAGTGTGGTTCAAAATTTTGTAAACCCAATTAGTTGAAATTTCTTACAACACCATTTAGTATGGCACACTATTTTCTTGTAGTGTTAATTCATATTCATACCATTGCTAGGGAATAAGTTCTGAACATATACCGCTTTTTAAAGAATTTCCAAAAAAATTCTATGAAAAGAGTAGCGTTAACTCTTTTAATGTATACGGGACACCGATGTCCCAAGATTTTTTTTACATTTTTCTCGATTTAGAGCGTAATTAAGTTGTTTAGACCTGGTTCACGTTGTTGTACGAATGAAATGAATAACAAAACAAGTTTCCGAAAACGGGAAACTCCGTACCGCAAGAAAGATGAATGATATTCTTTATTTTTCTCTCTCACGCAAAATCAAAAGTTTTCCATAAAAAGTTTCCTATTGTGGACCGGCAGTTATTCTTCTCATTCGTACAACAACAAATCAATTCAATTTATACGTAGTTTCTGAAACAAAAGTTTCTATGTGTGGACATTAAGGAACTTCAAAAGAGTATTAAGAAAAAGTTTCTCAACAAAAGTTTTCTAGTGTGGACCAGGTCTAAGTGGCGGAGAGTCGGATCGAAATGCATACATATGTATGTATAGACTCCTTTTGATTGAACCTAACCTTTTTCAATGAAACGCTAAGTCAAAAAATTTAAATTTGAAATAATGCCCCAAAAGTAATTTTAAAGTACTATCGAAAGAAATGAGTGGTGCATTCGGATAATTAGTAATTAAAGTTAAATATTTCTAACTAGAATTAATTCTCTTGAAGGTCTGTGCCAATTATTTTCAAAAATATATTGCCAAACGTTAATCGTTCTTATTCGTTTTTTTTTTAAGAATGAATTTTAAATGGAACATAAAACTGATAACTTTTGATTTTATGATACCAATGTCGCATATAAATCGAATTTCGAGCACGAATACACTTTCCCCTTTATTTTGTAAAATACTTTACTTTCCACAGAAATTATTTTTATACAAACATTTCAAAACGTAAAAACAATTTTTCTCTAATTTTGTAAAACAAAAACTTTTTATTGTTTTGAAAATATTTTAATAATAATTTTTGAAAATAGCAAAACAATTTTTCTTTGAATATAACAATTTTTATTTTAGTTAGATTTGCATATTATAAACGACCTACCGAATATATCCTTTTGCTAATAGAAATTGCAACTATGCCTAAATGTTCTTATAAACTACTACGAAATTAAACAACCCAGCACTTTGTTCTCACAACTATTTTTTGTGAGGTTTTGTGTGATTAAGAAAAAAAAATAAATAAAAAAGTAAAATAATGTAAAAAACCCCAAGAAATTTATAAAAATTCAATAATTTCGATTCATAGAAAATCTCCAAATTATCCCAAATTTATAAATTAAATAAAAGTTAAACACAAAACTTTTGCAACAGATCGAAACCGACCAACAGACACACAGATTAAATGGAGCAGACTATACAACAAATAACCTGTGAACAGTTTTGGAATATTGGGAACTTTATTAAATATAAATTGTAGTGTGTAAATAATAGTGGAAAACAATATAATTATTTAAAATTTATACAAAACAACCTTAATTGTGCGTCTGGTTGGGAATATAAAATTAGTGCTTGTGTTAATTGAGTTCTTCAACAATTGTTGTGCCCTTATGTTTATGCATCTTTAATAAAAATAAAACTTAGTGTTAAGACTTTAATTATTTGCTTGTCTTGAAAGGACTATTTAATTAACAAACTTATCCTTCAAAAAGTAAAGCAGCTAATGTGAAAGGATGCCAAAGATATACATGAAAAAACCATTAACAAATATGGTCATTCGAAATAGAAACACCATCAAAGATGTAGTTATCACGGTGAGTTTTTTTGGATTTATTCTACACATTACGATATGTCTAACAAAATCGTTTAATCACTTTATTCTTATCAGTGTGACTATTTTAATTTAATTTTTTTTGTATTACGCATCATCACGTTGTCGTTGTTAATCGATGTGTATTAAGATATTTTGTAATATACACTTGAAATTATTAATAATATTATTAAATTAGTAATATAAAGTAATTGACCATAAAACTGTTAGATAAAGTTAATATCTTTTTATCTTATTTAAAAGATAAGATTTGTTAAATTTATTAATTTATGCAGTCGTACTTATTAGGATATGGCTAGAAGTTATACGCTTTTTAGAATAAAATTAATAACTTGAAACAGACAGACTTGTTATTGTTTTAAGGCCACGTATTAATTTTGTTTTAATAAATGTTTAAGTTTAAATTTAGTAACAATAAAAACTTTACATTGTATGTATTAATGTAAAGCTTAAAAATTTTGAGTCGTGTATTCTAATGGCTTTTAGAATAGCAATAAATAGTTTAGATGATAGACAATTTTATTCTTTTTAATTTAAACTACTTAAAACTACATAGAATCGGAGTCTATTAGGTATTTGGTTATCATAATATTAAGAACATTAAACCGATGATCTCATCCTTTATTAACGCCCTTTGCTTATGTGTTATTATATTTAGAAAATTAAAGCGATCTTAAGAATAAAATGTACCCGGTTCTTCGCACCGAAACGACTCGAAGTTCCATATTATTGTATATAAATTAATTTTAATAAATTCAAAACTTATTTTTCCTCGGAAAGCATCAGTGACCATCTGCTTACTAAACAAAAAAAATATATATAGATAATCATTAAAAACCATATTATACAAAAATATGTACAAAATTTGGAAGGGAGCATAATTATTGTTACTTTATTTGAAATTTACTACAACTTTCTAATAAGAATTCGAAGTTCTTTAATAAAAATCCCTTAAAAATGACCAAACTGCCCGTTACCGCAAAATTTAATTTGAATTAATAAATACATAAAATTGTATTAATTTTTTATAATGTTGATAATAAAGTAAAACAACAAATGAAGATCAAATTCGATTTTTTGATTGATAATGAAAAATTACTTTAAAAGCTTTAACATTAACAATGAAAAGTATTCGTCATTCAGTGTTAACACCAATGAAAATATAAAAATTGGTTATAATTATATTTAGTGGAATGTACTCGGGAGGTAACATAACACATGAAATGATTTTCCGAAGTTGGTCGCAGGTTTTATATAGATAGATAGATAGATAGCTAGATGATAGATAGATAGATAAATAGGTAGATAGATATATATATAGATAGATAGATAGATAGATAGATAGAGAGATAGATAGATAGATATATCTATAGATAGA
>NC_060953.1:65651323-65725548 GCF_022045245.1 Lucilia cuprina | reverse complement strand
TATATAGATAAATAGATAGATAGATAGATAGATAAATAGATAGATAGATAAATAGATAGATAGATAGATAAATAGATATATGCGTAAATGGACCAACAAATTTGTAACATAGAGACTTTCCTAAAGAATTAAGCTTCGATAAATTGAAAGTTTTCAAGATATAGTTTACCTAAAGTTTTAAATAAAACTAACATTACAATATTGCATAGACACTTTTATATATAAAATCTTTTTTGTCATTTGAAAGCCCAATCTTCTTTTGTATGTGTATTATCTTTTCTTTGAGAAATTCCACTTTTCAATTAAAAACTCGTGTAGCTCAATCCTCTAGTTATACAATTTGTATTAAACCTTAGTTCATGAAACAAGCTATTGTCTAAGTAAATGAAAAAAACTTGTAACAATAACAAATAAATAAAAACACAAATTGCACAGTCATACTCACTTTGTCCAAGAATAAA
The DNA here is from genome assembly GCF_022045245.1 of Lucilia cuprina. NCBI lineage: Eukaryota > Metazoa > Arthropoda > Insecta > Diptera > Calliphoridae > Lucilia > Lucilia cuprina. Next base: position 65,725,087 of record NC_060953.1, on the reverse strand, counting down.
TACAAAGACAATGAATTTTCCAACCCTGTTTTGCGGAAAGAGCTTTTCTAACATTATTTTATGTACAATTTAAGAGAAAACAATATTCCCCAAAAATACACGCATGTTGAAATATTCTCAATTATAAATAATCAATTTGTGTGTTGTGCTTTTAATAAACAAAAATTAGGTATATTTATGCAACCATTTCGGTTATTAGGTATGTGGGCCATGGACCATAATAAGATTAAAAACTAAAAAAATTATTTAAAAAAAAACTTTTATTTTTTTATAAAAATTATGATTTATTTTCATTACTAAATAAGAAAGAGATAACATTATAGATAAAATAATAAACTATGTAAACAATAACAACATATGGAGTAAAAAAAAACTCAAATATATAGTAATGCGTGGGTTCATTTATTTACAACTAATAAGAATTAGAATTAAATTCTAATCTTTGCGCTATGTTATCAAAAAGTCAAATAAAGCTTTCTGGCGTTTACTCTCAAAAGCTTACACGAACATAATATATCTGTTTTTTGTTGTTGTTGTTGTTTATTGTTGAAAAGTGAAAAGTAAGGTGAACACAAAAATATTTTCCTAAACTTTTATCAGATGAAAATGTAAGATGTACGCGTACTATTATATTAAAACGAACTCAAGTAAAATTATTTTTTTGTAATTTTTTTTTAAGTTTATTTTTACAAAAAAAAAAAAAAAAAAAAAAAAAATACATAATAATAACGAAAAATAACTTTGGTGTTTATACTAAATAAAAAGAAAAGTTATGCACAAATCATATTAAATATTTGTTTAGTCAGATTATTTAGAAAAGAAAAAGTGTTAATTTAAACAAAATGTTAAAAACGTTTTTGTAAGTTTTGTAACAACAATAAAAATAAAAGAAAAGTTTAATGAATGAATAGAAAATTTAACAATAAAGTCACAGTGACCAGAAAGTGATGATATAATTTATTCAATTAAATGAAAATGTTGTATTTTTTTTTTGCAGCAGCAGTTTATGTTTTTTTGTTGTTGTTTTTGTAATATATGCACATTTTAAAAGCAAAAATAATAAACAAATGAAATAAATTTTACTTTGCCAATATAAACAAAATGAAAATTTATTAAAAAAAGACCGATATTGTATTAAATTTATATTTATCAAAGAAAAAAAATGTAGTATGTACTTTTAAGGACAATAAAAAAACACAAACAAAGACACTTTTTCCTGTGCTAATGTTACGTTTTCGTTTTGTTTAAGGACAAGTGTACTGGCTTTCGTATCCTCAACTTGGTAAACGAATATGTATTTCTGCGAAAAGCTTTAATATGTAAAAGTGTTGGTTGTGTAAAAACATACTTTAGGATATTTTTTTTTCATTCTTACTTTTCTTTTCAAAACACTTTCTCTATCGTTAGAAACTTAAAGTATTAGTTTAATGCTAAAAAATTTAAAAATTAAATAAAGAAAAATTTAAATGATTTTAAAATATATATGACTATTTAGCAAAGTGTTGTATTTAGTAGATATTTAGTTTAAAACTTCAATATGTGTTTATCAAAATACAAAACAAATAACTTTACCGAACAATGTCCTTGAAAATTCAATGTGTGCAAGCACAACGAACCAACCACCAACACCAAAGAAGCTATAATATGCATTTGTTTGTTGGCAGTTTTTTCTTCTTATTCAACCAAAAATTTTGCACCATTCATAATTTTTAGCACAGAATTTTGGCTAAAATCCAAATTAAAAAAAAATCAATGCATATCTTTGTTTTTTTTAAGGAGTATGTGGTGACATTGCTAGTGAAATTATAATAGAGACAATTAGTTTTGACCTTTATAGAAATTAAAAAACAAGGCATATATATAATAAATTCTTTAAAAATATTAAAAAATATACAATATCTAACTAAATGTGCATGTAATTACAAAAACTACAAAAATATTGTTTAATCCTTTTATTTAAAAAATTTAAAAGGTCTGTGATTGCTTAAAACATTACCAAAGAAATACATAGTAATTTAAACAAGAAAAAAATAACTAAAAAAATAAATTATTTTAAATTTTAACCAAAATACAATAATATAAAACAATACAACTCTGTGTGATATATTAAAACTAAAACAAAAAAAAAAACCAAACAACATGTGTACGCATAACAGTAATATGTTGTATAATAATAAAACTACTTACTCTACCTACAATAAAATTGTGTGCAATTAATAATCTTCAATAATTCATTTAATGGACATTGATGTTTTTGCTATTGTTTTTTTGTTGCGTGACGTTGTTATAACACAAATATAATATAAAAATCATATGTTAGATACTAAAGGAAAATCGTGCAAAAGGAAAAATTCAATATAACGTTAAGAATAAAACATTAACGTGATGACACGTTCCTATGAGCCTGCACCGTCCATAGAAAAAGACGAAAGTCAAGTGAAAACAAACATAGACGATGATAATGATACCAGTTTCGAAATAGATGAACCAGAAGATGAAGAAACTATATTTGTGGTTAAAGGACATAATGTCTATACACCTACTAATGGATCTAATGAAAAAATAACTTCACGTTTAAATAGTCCCTCGGCGACTAATGAAGATGAAGATCAAATTTCTTTACAAGAAGAAAAATCAAATGATGTTACCCCCAGTACATCGGTTTGCATAAAGGATAGTCATCTTTGTGCAAAAAATAACAATCGTGATGAATCTAATGAAGATTCAGATTGTTCCTATGATTCTTATACCTATTCTTCCACGCCGACAACCGCAGATGTAGCCGACGTTACAACTGTTACTTTATATCATGGCGGCAACAGTGGCTGTAGTAAAATTATTAGGCAACCCTGTAGGCGACTGCCACCCTCGGCTAATGTTCTAGTTATAGCAGTACAAACGAGTCACATGAACGATATTGGCTCAGTAGCAGATGATACTTGTTCAGGTTCTTTAGAAACAACAACGACTGATCTCGAAACGGAAAATGCACCCTCAATAAGTCCCTATAATAATAGACGACTTCAGCCCGTCACGAATTCGTCAAATCTTATTTACAATTCCACAATACATTCCATACCCTCAGTACTGTTAACTCATCCCACTGCTGCTTTCCAAGAAACCGATTCAAATGCTATCGAAATACCTCCTACACGTACTAATCGCCATCAGCGTACTATGTCTTCAACATCACAACGTTCAATAGCCTCTCAGCATTCAGTACATACCGCTAATACAACATTGTCCATAACTCAGCCGAAAAGTCGAATTTGGACGTGTTTAAGGTGGATATGTTTAAGATTTAAGGTGAATATTATGGAGTTGTCTTTATTTCATTTATTTTTTTATTGAATTTGTACAAGGTATCGAAATGATTTTGAAAACTTTGTATAGAATATACATAATATGGAGTTCTTTATAGCAAAACATAAACTAGTTCCACTAAACTGAATTCTTTAATAACTTCAACCGGTCGTTTTAACTGTATACAATATTGAAGGTCGTTTAAGTGGAATTTACTTTTGATTTTCTATGGTCTAGCATACCAACTATTCTACGGACTTGTCTATGAGTTAGTCTTTGGTCTAGTATACGGATTATTTATAGGCTAGTCACTACACTAGTCTATATACATATACTAATCCATTTTATTGTCTAGTAAATCGACCGGACTAATTGATCTTATTAATTGATGAACCTAAGGACTAATCTAATAGGATAATAATGCACTTAGGGCGAGTTTTTCTGATAAAGATAATCTTCATTCTTTGGTTTAATATATGTTTCGTGTTTTTCAGTTATCAGTAAAGTTACTTATTATCTTAGTTTAACTGAGTGTAATTGGTCAATTAAACTCAAGTTATAAGTGAGAAAACATAATTAACAAAAACAATAAAACATTGATTTCGGAAGAACAAAAACTTAATATTTTAAGTAAATTGCAATTTTCTGATTTGTTTTGTTTCATTAATTATTGTTTTAAATGTTTATTTAACATTTTACAAAAGTATTGTTTGCAAAAAACAGCTGTTCATTGTTAATGTTTTTGAGTGAAAAGTTGGCAACACTAATAAAGTTAACTGAGCTTAAATCTAAAACTGAAAACACAATTATCAATTAAAGTCCGCCTAAATTTGTTCCGAGTTTAATCTAACAGCAAGTTAAGCCTAGTTTAACTGATGAGTAAGAAACCCACCCATAAACCCATTTCCAAATAATGAGTTACTATATCACTGACAGGAATACGTGCTAATAAAGTACTTTATACTTAACAAGGTACCAACAAGGTCACTTTATACTAAACGCGGTACCAGTTCTTGAGAGCAACCGCACACTTGTCAAATTTGTTTATATGGACTATGACAACCGTCACGTTTAAGCCTGTATACTTTATTCCTTTTTTATCTAATTGCTTATAATGTTCATACGTATACGTATTAATAATTTCCAATTAATTGTTACTCATACGTCATGATGTAGATATGATATAAACAAATAATAATTATCGTATAAAAGATAATTAACGATTTTATTTTTGATATGAAACATATGGTTGGAGGGTCAACGTTCGTCCTTGAATAGGTCTCCAGTTCTGAACTGTGGTGCTTCTGATGATTATTGATATGGTTTCATCATTTTGTAGACAATATATTAAGCATTGACTATTGTATTTTTGTAGTTATGTACTAACATATTATTAAAATGTTACATTTGTTTATTAAATCTTATAAGATATAAATTTATAATTTTATGTTTGCAGATCGGTTGTCCTTTTCGACTTCCCGATTAGTTTCTTTTGTTTGCTAGTTTAGGCTTCAATTGAAGGTGATTAAACTTGAACAATTGAAACAAAATCATAAATCAAATGTTTGCTGGAAATTATTGACTTTTTTGTGTTGTTTATGTTGTTTAATGTCAACTAAATAAATAGCGGGGTAGGTTAGGCTGTTAAATCAATACATGTCCGTGATTGATATGGTATAAAACCAGCCAGAAATACGAATGTACGATTCTGTCTTATATATGTCTTTATTAGATAGAGTCACAAGTTCATGCAATATTGAACTACATAGAAACCCTGTCCTGATGTTTACTCAGGCAAGGTAGAGGAAGTGTTCTAGGGTTTTCTTTTCAAGCAATATTGAACTGCCTATAAATTTTGTTCTGATGTTTGCTAAGGCAGGGCAGAGGAAGTGTTCTACGGTTCCTTCTTCATCCTCACTTTGACTACTGCTGAAATAGTCATTGTATGGAAGATTTAGTAATCTAGCACCTAAGGTACAGTGACCTGTCAAGATGGCTTGCAATATACGTAGTCTCATCCCGGAAAGCACCATCAAACATTAAAACAACATTCGCTCATCATAGAGAGACCAGTTCATTCCTAATGTTGATCATTAAGTCAGTGATGACCATCTGCAAATTGTGTTAATGGTATTTGTGTAAACTGGAACAAGTTAAGAGATGTATGCATCTCTTTGTGTTGTGAGTTTTTTTAAAGTAAGGTGAAATATTAGAGTTTTGCTTGCAAAAAGTGGTTACCTCCTACTGATCGAGTTGAGAAATCATGCGATATAATTTCGAATTCTATTAGAAAAAGTAGTCCTTTTCCACTCAGAGTAATTGAATCAACAACATCTAACAGAGTAGAAGGGAAAATTCTTTTTATTTAAATGCTTTGAGTTAGATATAATGTTTGGAACTTTGGAAGGAAGTGAGGCTTTAGATTTCAGTTTCATTTGAGGTTCGTAGTTGTGTGAATTTTAGCTTTTTTTCTCAGTTCTGCCTGGTTTAACCTGATTATCACATTAACTTTGTAATATCAACGCATAATGACAGATTACATTGCTTTTAGTCATCTACTAATGTTTGAACATTTGTAAAAGTGTTGATCATTTGTGGTTATCGTATGTCTTTCTTTCATCCATTTACTATAAATTTTAAGATGAAAGTACACAACACGTGTTAAACGTGTTGTATTTTTAAGACGTTACACACTTTCAACTTTTGACTCGTCGACAGCTGATCAGGGTTGTAATTTGTTTTATGTAGGTTAACAATCAACTAAAATTAAATAAATTTCATCAACAATAAAAGAAAAATATTAAAAAAATAAACAAAAACTTAAAATATTAATTTTTAAACAATATAGTAAAAACCATTAAATGAAAGATCAAAATGACGCAAGGTGTATAACTTGCAAGTTTGTAAAGCGTAAAATGTTTGAATAACGTAAAACGCGTTGCCGCCTCAACACGTGTTGTGTACTTCCACCCAGGGTTGGCAAAATTGGAACAATTGTACTTTTCTTGGTAGCGCAATTCAATTACAAAATTTAGTCGTTAAATAGTAAAAATTCATAAATTAATAATAATTGTCGTTATTTTATTTATAAATTCGTTAATGCAACTAATATTTGTCGTTACTTTACAATATCGATAGTTAAAATTAAATAATAAGGGTATTGCGGTACTGGAAGTGAGTATAACCAGACAACATTTTACAAGTCTATTGTCTATTGACAAGTCTATTGATTAAATGGTATAAAATACTGACTTGTCTAATGACTAATCTAAAGATTTTAAGTCATTTTAACTAAACGTTTAAAGTATTTCTGAATTAGTCTTTGGACTAGTATACCAGTCTGTGATATAGACAAGTCCCCCGCCTATTCTATAGAATAGCTTATTGTCTTGTCAATGGACTAATACATTGACTAATGTCCTACAAATATTGATTAGATTACTTAGCGAAAAGTCGGCTGTACTGATATAATTTTCCAAAAATATAGATTTGGTACAATCTGACCGAAAAAATTACACTTTTTAAAGCGATTTTTTATAATTTGAAAATTCCATTTGCCATTCCTGCTTCCTACTTTAGAGAAGAGAGCAAAGATTTGTAAGCTAACATTACGATGTCCCTTCAGTTCTTAAATGAGGGGCATCTTGCATCTTGAAACTTTTAAAAGGAATCTAACTGCTGCTCCACACTAGGAAACTTTTGATTTTGCGTGAGAAAGAAAAAGAAAGAATATCATTCATCTCTCTCGTGGTACGGAGTTTCTCGTTCTCGGATACTTGTTTTGTTATTCTTTTCATTCGTACAACAAATCAATGCAATAAACACATAGTTTCTAAAACAAAAGTTTCTATGAGTGGACATTAAGAAAACTTTAAAAGAGAATTAAGAAAAAGTTTCTCAACATACATTTCCTAGTGTGGACGAGGTCTTACTGCATCTAAGACCTGGTTCACACTGGGAAACTTTTGTAGAGAAACTTTTGATTTTGTGTGTGAGAGAAAGAGATGGTTGATATTTCTTTCCCTTTCTCTCAAACAAAAAAATCTAAAGTTTCTCTACAAAGGTTTCTCAGTGTGAACCATGTCTAACACTAGCTCTACAAATTGTGAAATCGATTAGAAATAATTTGTTTTATTATTAAATAGAATTAGAAACTTAAAGATACACATTTTCTTAAATCTATGGAATAATTCATTTCTAATAAATACACTAACTAAGTAACTAACTAATATTATGTACATTTTTAAAACCTTGATCTCTGATTATGCGAATAAACTAAAATTACTTGCTCTATATTTAGAAAATAATACTTGTTGTACAGTAAGTTGTGTGTGAAAAAAAAAGAAAACTAGAATCTGGACTGACATGGTCGTTTACATTACTTAATCATTGTGATTATATTTGATTGTACATTTGTATCATTTTATCACCAGCTAACACAATGAAAATGAATTGAAATGAAATGATAAATGTGCTCACGAATTAAACTTGAATAAAAGCTTTATTGAACGAGTAAAAATTATTTAAATTTAAATTTTTTTAAATTGTTGATTTCGATTTGTTGTAGACATTAAATTACCTAAAAATATGCACACATAAACACTGACGTGTGAAATGAAAATGGGAGATGATGAAAAAAATCTAAATAAATTTATTGTCCAGCCGTAGTAAAGCAAAGCAGATTTATTTTTAAATTCACTGATGCATCGATAACATTTTTTTTATTTTATTTTCCTATAATAATAATCCTGTGTATAAATAATGTTCTTTATGTTTTAACGACAAAAACTATAAAATAATTTAATAAACTGAATAGGAAATACCATGTGTGTGTCTGTGTTTGTCTTTGATATAGAAAAATTTATGTGTGGGAATACGGACAACTAAGTATTAAAGATTTGCCGGCAAAGATATAACATGTGGTGCCTCAGGAATTTCTTTATACGAGTGATTATTTTTATAGAAAAATAATAAAGTTATCTTTAAAATCTTGTTTGTTTTCTCTTTACAGAGTTCCGGCATAGGAGAACCAAGTGTACATCATGCTTTGGTTGTGATCTTTTTAGAGTTTTTTGCCTGGGGTTTGCTAACAATGCCAGTTATATCGGTAAGTATACTTTTCAAATTGTCTTTTGATCCAGTTTGCTAAACTATTTTAATGTTTGTTTTTATTTAAATAGGTATTAAATCAAACCTTTCCCGAACACACATTCCTAATGAATGGTCTAGTCATGGGAATTAAGGGTATACTATCATTCCTAAGTGCACCGCTGATTGGTGCTCTGTCAGATATTTGGGGTCGCAAGTTTTTCTTGTTAATAACAGTATTTTTCACATGTGCTCCCATACCTTTAATGACAATAAACACATGGTGGTTTTTCGCAATGATCTCAATAAGTGGCATATTTGCTGTCACATTTTCAGTTGTATTTGCTTATGTGGCAGATGTGACAACAGTAGAAGAACGATCACGTGCTTATGGTTTAGTTTCGGCAACATTTGCCGCCAGTTTGGTAGGTTTTCATTTGTTTTTTTTAAATATTTATAAAATTTATTAAATTGTTTGTGCTTTATAAAGGTAATCTCTCCTGCTCTTGGTGCTGCACTAATGGAAAAGTACAGTGATACATTAGTCGTTGCTTTAGCTACAGCAATCGCTGTATTGGATGTTTTCTTTATATTAGTAGCAGTTCCTGAAAGTTTACCGGATAAAGTGAGGGGCTCTTCTTGGGGTGCTCCCATTAATTGGGAGCAAGCAGATCCTTTTGCTGTAAGTATTTTGCTATACTTTATATCTACTCAGTATTAATATTGTTTGCTTATGTTTTATTAGGCTTTACGCAAAGTTGGTACAGATCATACCATTCTAATGCAATGTGTTACCGTATTGCTATCGTATCTACCAGAGGCTGGACAATATTCATGTATATTTGTCTATTTAAAATTAAAAATGGGCTTTAATACAATGGAAGTGGCTATTTTCATTGCTGTAGTTGGTATACTAAGTATTAGTGTTCAAGTAACTTTAGGTTATTTAATGCGGTAAGTTAAATATTGTTTTATAAATCAAATTCTTTCTTTTATATAATGGTCGTCTTTTTTGTTTACTTTTGTTTTGTTAGGAGGGTTGGAGCTAAACGCACTATTGTTTTGGGTCTTATATTGGAAATGACACAACTATTTTGGTATGGTTTTGGCAGTCAAAAGTGGTATGTTTAAGTTGTTGTTTAATTACAATTTGGTAGGAATTATAAATTGTGTTTTTTGTATAATTAAGGATGATGTGGGCTGCCGGTATATTGGCTGCTTTAGGTTCGATAACATATCCAGCTATTAGTGCATTTGTCTCCATACACTCAACGGCAGATAGTCAAGGTAAATAATTTAGAATTATAAATATTTTGTTTAAAAAAAAGTTAACGAATTAGCATTTGTGGCAAATTATTAATTTTAAATATTTTACAAATATGATTCAAACTTGTTTAAATAATTGTTTAATTATTTACTTAATTTTACAACTATTGGTTTAACTTTTCGTTAAACAAAAATTAATTATTTTTCCTTGATTTTAGTAAATACAAAGTTTCGCTTAAATCCATATTAGCACTTAATATAAAAAAATATTTATTTACTTAACAATTATGTTTAAATTTGAGAACAATTAACACATTTTTAATTTTTATACTATTTTTAAATAGTACTTCCATTAATAAATAAACACGTGTATAAGAATAAGCAAAATTATTATTGAAAAGTGAAATTTTTTTATTATGTCTAAAAAAAGTGACGAATAAATTTCAGATATCATAGACTTATTAGTGCTAATAAGGTTAATAAATAGATATGGCAGGTATATTGCTATATTAGTTTTATAAAATTTGTAAATCTCTAGTTTTTACCATTATTTCAAATTATTCGCAATGGTATCATTTCCAAGTGGAGGCATGTTTACAAATGCATCACTGCATATCAAACTTATGCAAGAAGTACAAAAGTGGAAAAAATTAGAAGAGGCGAAAAAAATGAGAACACAAACTGCTATTTTTTAGTCCCATTTGGAAGTTTGTCAGGAGCTTTAACTGCCGGTACACACTAGGAAACTTTTTTTGGGAAACTTAATTTTGCGCAAAAGAGAAAAAGAACATCATCCATCTTTCTTGCAGTGCGGTGCTTCTCGTACTCCGACTAGACTAGACTATAGACTAGACTATAGACTAGACTATAGGCTAGACTATAGACTAGACTATAGACTAGACTAAAGACTAGACTATAGACTAGACTATAGACTAGACTAAAGACTAGACTATAGACTAGACTATAGACTAGACTATAGACTAGACTATAGACTAGACTATAGACTAGACTATAGACTAGACTATAGACTAGACTATAGACTAGACTATAGACTAGACTATAGACTAGACTATAGACTAGACTATTATTCTTTTGTTTTGTTATTATTTTCATTCGTACAGCAACAAATCAATGCAATAAACACATAGATTCTGAAACAAAAGTTTCTATGTGTGGACATTAAGGAAACTTCAAAAGTGAATTATGAACAAGTTTCTCAACAAAAGTTTCCTAGTGTGGACGAGGTCTAATTAGAACAATTTGAGAAATATTAGAGAAGAACGAAAAAAACTGCAAAACTTTGGTGCAAAGAATTGTATGACCTAGTTCACACTAGGGTTCTATAAATCTACTTTTCGTTTTTGTTCCAAAAAAGTCGATAACTCGATTATCGACTGTGAAAAAAGTCGAAAAGTCGACTTTGTTAATAAAAGTCGAAAAAAGTCCAAAAAGGTCGATAAGTCGAAAAAAGTCGTAAGAAATCGAAAAAAAGTCGGAAAAAGTAAAAAAAAAGTCGGAAAATGTGAAAAGTCGGAAAAAGTCGAAAACTCTATTATTGTAAAAACAAGTCGAAAATAGTCGAAAAAAGTAGAAAAGAAGTCAAAAATTCTAAACTAAAAAAAATAGTCGGGAAAAATTCGAAAATAGTCAAAAAGTCGAAAATAGTCAAAATCGAAAAAATCGATAAGTCGGAAAGAGTCGAAAAAAGTCGACAAAAGTCAAAAAAATTCGACTATTTATAAAATACTTATAGCCGAAAAGTCTAAAAGTCGACTTTCAATTAAATGAAAAAAGTCGAAAAATCGACTTTTCATAAAATACAAAAAGTCGACTTTTCGTTTCAACTATAGAACCCTAGTTCACACTTTCTTTCTCTCACAAACAAAAATCAAAAGTTTTCCAGTGTAAACCAGGTCTATGTGTTTGGCCCTTAATGTATTTCCGAACTAGACCGAAGTTGCAATCGAAACAGAAAAAAATTATTTTTTTACCGAAAATTTAAACTTTCAAAGTTTCTGTTTCTTTTTTCATTAAAAGAATCGACATTTTGCTAAAAAATTATTAAAAAAAACGACTTTGAATTTTTTCAATTTTTAATAAAAAAGGCTAAGATTATTTTAATTTTCAATAAATGTTTCTAAAAACTTAATTTTTCACATAAAATTATTATTTCACCAAAAATAATTTTTTATTAAATATTCGATTTTTTTCAATACAAATCCGATATTTTACAAAATATTTTGATTTTGCACTAAAACATTTGGTTTTTTAAAAATTTAAATTTCAATAAAACACTCGATTTTCACCAAAAAACTCAACAAAAGTTAATATTCGAACTTTCCACAACAAATAGATTTTTTATTGAAAATCGCATTATTTATTAAAAATTTGATTTTTCACAAAAAAAAAAATTACAAAAAATTTCACAAAAAAAAAATGAAATTAAAATTTTTAATTCTCAATGAGATGCATTTAACGAATAACGAATTTAAAACATTTGTTCTTAAAAACTAATAATAATTTCCTCACAGGTGCCGTTCAAGGTATGGTCACTGGCATGCGTGGACTATGCAATGGCTTAGGCCCGGCTATGTTTGGTGTTATATTTTATTTATTCAATGTTGATTTGAATAATGAAAAATCACTACAAGAGAATGTTGAAAATGATAGCTGGTTTCAATTTCCGGGACCGCCTTTTGTCTTTGGTGGTTTTATGGTCATACTTGCCATACTTGTAGCACTGTTTATACCAGAAGTTCATGGTGATATGAATTTTATACGTACTCCTAATGAAAAAAAACGTAAGTTAATGAAAAATTTATTTTGAAAACAGAATTTTTAATTGAATTTTATTTGTATTTATCCTCCCTCCCGCAAAGGGGCTTCAGTAGATGTACAATATGAAGTTGAAGGTGGTATAAAACCAACAAGCCCTTTAATGCGTTCAAATTCATTGGCGCAGCTGTAGTATTGTTACCTAATAATAAGAAAATTATTGTGTTAAATTGTAAGCTTAAAGAAAACAAAAACAAAGAAAACAAACAAACCAACCAACCAACAAAACACACACACAAAAGAGAATATAATTAGAATGCTTTTTATATAGGAAAAAAAATTAAATAATGTTTTAACAAGAAGAAAAAAATATTATGATTCTTATTATCAACAATAACTTTATTATTTTCAATCCTGCCATTTATAGTTACAATAATTATTATTTATAAATTACTGCATTTGCTAAAAAAAAGAAGAATATAACTCAACAATTAAATAATTTAAAAACAAATTCTCAAAATTTATGTTTAACTGAGTTATATTTGATATTTTGGCAAATGAAGGCTATGAGAATGCGCAAAAGTGAAAGGCAATAATTTATTTTTGATTAAAAGACTCTTTTTCTTATTTTTTTTTAATGACAAAATTTAATTTAAATGATTTATTTATTATTATTTATTTAAATGTTTAATTTAATCATTTGTATATGAAGCTTTTGTTTGGTTTTGTTGTAATGAAAGTAATACATATATACATACATACATACATAATGATTTGAATTTACAAAAATTTATTTTAATGTGTTTATCATTCATTATTCATTCATTACATTTTACAGCTTTGCTGCTTAAAGTTTTAAAAAATTCTGTGTCCTTATAAAACAAAAAAAGCTTTGCATATAGAAACTAACATATCGTTATCTAAAATTGAAAAGTCTTGCAACTAATAATTCAATACTTTTACAGAAAAAATTAAAGTTATTATTCGGCTGTGTCGAATCTTTTAATTATTTCTTTAAATGTTTATTTTTGTAATAACTTATACATTTAATTGTTTTCCTTATTTTGTTGAATTATTGAAATGTTAGTTGTTATTTTTGGTGTGTTTTAGATAGAGATATTACTGTTAGGTTAACAATCACCCCTATTCTGCATTTCGATTACGTGCAGTTATGCAACGATCGAAAAAAGGTATTCCAACAAAAAACTGAATCGTAAGAAAAAGAAGAAGCAATTTCGTTTCAATGTTTTACGAATGTAACTTTTAGACTTTTCAACTTTTTGCATTTTATGCAAGTCGATTTTTCGACTTTTTTCAATTAGTTAAATGTCGACTTTTAGTATTTTATAAATAGTCGATTTTTCGAATTTTTCCGACTTTTTGACATTTTTCGACTTTCTGACTTTTTTCGACTTTTTCCGACTTTTCGACCTTTTATCTATTTTTGACTTTTCGACTATTTTCGACTTATTCCTACTTTTTTCGACTTTTTCCTACTTTTTTCGACTTTATCCGACTTTTCGACTATTTTCGACTTTTTCGACTATTTTCGACATTTTCGACTATTTTCGACTTTTTTCGACTTTTTGACTAGTTTCGACTTTTTCCGACTTTTCGACTTTTTCCTAGTTTTTTTTTCGACTTTTTTTAATCATTTTTGACTATTTCCGACTTTTCGACTATTATCGACTTTTTCGTCTTGTTGACTATTTTCGACTATTTTCGACTCTTTTCGACTTTTTCCTACTTTTTTCGACTTTTTGACTTTTATTTCCAAAGTTGACTTTTCGACTTTTTTCACATACCGACTTTTCGACTATTATCGACTTTTTCGACTTGTTGACTATTTTCGACTTTTTCCTACTTTTTTTCGACTTTTTGACTTTTATTTCCAAAGTTGACTTTTCGACTTTTTTCACATACGATAGTCGAGTTATCGACTTTTTTGGAACAAAATAGTCGACTTTGACTTTTCGACAAAAAGTCTATTGTTCGATTATGCGATTTATAGAAACTTAGTGTGTATTCTGCGTCATGATCGTACCTACGTTTTTGTAAGTTGTTGTTTATGTGATGGAGAGTCGAATCGAAATGCAAAATGCCAAAGTTGCCAAACGGAGAAAATTTCGATTCGAATTGAAATGCAGAATAGGGACCAATTTATTTATAAAACTTTTAAACCCAGTTTTTGTCTATAAGTTAAGTTTTTTTTTAATTTTTTTTTTATTTCTAAATAATTTTCCAAAACAAATTTTTAATGAAATCAGTTTATTAGATTTTAGTTTTTGAATATGTAACCAATTTCTATGTATATTCTTATATCGATTTTATTTTGCTAAAAAGTTTTAGGAACATTAAAACTTATTTAGCTTAAAAATCTGTAAAAACTCGCAATTTGTTTTTTAGCTTCTTTTGGATTTTGAAAACCAAAAATATAGATAGATTTGGTTTAAATTTAAGACTTTCAAATGTTTATATATATATTTTTTTGAATATTTTGTAAAAAGAACTACTTTAACGATGCAACATCACATACAAAATACTTGCCATTTGTTAATTTGAAACAAAATTAAATCTTTTATTGTTTACTTCTTTACCCCCTAACCCCTTCTTTCTTTTAATCTTTCATTTATAACGAAATGTTACTAATACATACATACATATGTTATTTTCCTACAAAACAAAAAATAAAATATAATAATTTAGACAATAAGATAATTTGTAATTGTACATACATTTGATATAAAATGAGCGAATTAACAATCTGGGCGAATAAAAATGTTCAGAGAATCTTAAACCATGTAAAATGTAGAAATTGAATGCTTATAATTCTTGTTTCTTTATAAATTTAGTTTGTAAACATATACACACCTAAACACACATACACACACACAAATTACACATATATAAGTAAATAAAATTAATAATTAATTAATAAACTAGATATAGCAACTGTTATGAACTGTTAAAGAAATCAACAAAACAAAAAAGTTAAGTAAAGTAAAGAAGAAACAAAATATCCAATTATTTTTATCAAAACGCATAATCTTCGAAAATTGTATCCAAAACGGTTGGCATTCACATACATACATACATATGTACATACATAGGTATATATGAATGTAAGTTTATCAAACTGTGATGATATGTTAGAAATGATGATAACTAATAATGAATGGTGATGATGATATTTATTTCGTTTTTTGTTTTTTGGTTTGTTTTATTGTTTTATTTATAACGAAATAATTATCAAGATATATGTATATCTAACTATATTTTTTGTGAATTGTTTTTGTATTAATACGAATGATAATAAATGTGTAAATAATCTTATAGTCGTCTGTCAATCGTTTGGATGTCAATTATCAAATAATATACATACATAAATACCTTTCTTTATATACATACATATACATATACATACAAATGATAAGTTTTAAACAAATATTTAGAGTATTTTTTTATTTCTTTTTGTCAAAACTAAGCTCATCTAACTAATAACAAATCCAATTCGTAGTCCTTTCAGAAATATTTATTTTTGTATTTGTCTTATGTTGGTGCTAAATCAATTATTTATTAATTACTTTAATTTATAACACTTGAACAAGTTTTTAATTGATTACGGGTATATGCTTATAAGCCAATTTGATATCGATAACATCTTTCCAGATTTGGATAGCAAATTTTATTTAATTTAAACGATCCCTGTTTACATTCCAACATACGTTGGCTATCTATAATTCTGTATACATGTCTCTATAAATAAATTTAAGTTAAAAAATTCTAAAAAAAATAATTTGTTAAAAAAAATTAATTTATAAAATTACATTTAAAACAAAATACACATAAATATTTCCTGTTTTCGCAAAAAAAAAAAAAATGATTTAGTTTTTTTATTTAGCATAACATTTTTAGTGTAAGCAGGCATGGAAAAGTAAAATTTTAAAATACATTTGTGGTACTAACTTATAACAAAATGAGTACTTCTGATAACAGAAAGAGTACTTCTTGTGTTAAAGTACTAAACAAATTTTTCGCTAGACTATAGATCCTAGGCTATAATATAGACTAGGCTGGACCATAGACTAAACTATAGATTAGACTATAGACTACACTACAGACTAGACTAGACTATAGACAAGACTATAGGCTAGACTATAGATCAGACTATAAACAAGACTATAGACTAAACTACAGACTATATTATAGACTAGACTATAGATTAGATTATAGACTAGACTATAGACTAGATTATAGACTAGACTATAGACTAAACTATAGACTAGACTATAGACTAGACTATAGACTAGACTATAGACTAGCCTATAGACTAGACTATAGACTAGATTATAGACTAGACTAGACTAGCCTATAGACTAGACTATAGACTAGATTATAGACTAGACTAGATTATAGACTAGACTATAGACTACACTAAAGACTAGACTGTAGACTAGACTATAGATCAGTCTATAAACTTGACTATAGACTTAACTACAGACTAGAATATAGACTAGTCTGTAGACTAGACTATAGACTAGACTATAGACTAGACTATAGACTAGACTAGAGACTAGACTATAGACTAGACTATAGACTAGACTATAGACTAGACTATAGACTAGACTATAGACTAGACTATAGACTAGACTACAGACTAGACTATAGACTAGACTATAGACTAGACTATAGACTAGACTATAGACTAAACACTATTCACTACTGTACGAATTATTTATTAAAAGTTAAAAAAGTATTGAATTTTCCATGCCTGATGTTAAAACTCTAGTTTTTTTAACGATTAGTAATTAAATTAAATTTATTGTGTTTTAGAAACTAAAGTTCTTATGACCAAAAATCTATTATTATTAACATATGTAGGTGAGTTAAAAACTATAGACTATAATTTGTTAATTTTTAACACAAATCAGAATAGTTTAAAATCTAGCTCATTTAAGATACATACATGCTTTGCTTAATCTTAATATCATGTCGTAACTATTTAATAAAATAAAACTTCTGTATAACTTGTCGTAGTTGACAGTCTTATCTCAAAGAGTAGTTAGTTGTTTTTATCAGTTACGAGCTGTTTCGTTTTTTAATTCTTTTATTTCCTTTTATCTTATTTTAATTAGGTTTTTTATGTATGATCTATTAAAGCTAATATTAATCTGCAGTAGCATGTATTTTAGTTTATAAAATGCATAAATTTTTGTATAAACACAACAATAATTTTAAGTATAACTTTACACAATAATATTATAATTGCTAAGAAATTAAATAAAATAAAAAAAGTTTAATTTCGTTTAAAGCTTTTTTGCATTTTGTTTCGTTTTTTAGTAACTACCTGGTATACTTTTTTAAAAAAGTGTCTAGACATAAAAAAATTGTCTAAAATTGTTTATTGGGTATAACATTCCGTATACGGCAAACATCTAGAATTTTTTAAACTTGTTCATTCGCAATAGTAATTCAGAGGTCGAATTAAATAATTTCACTTGCCATGACAATATTGTATAAGATATGTAGTAAACCTGATGTGATAGAGAATTTTTGAGGTCAAATTCGGAATAATCCAAATGAAAAAAATGTGATTTGAAGATTTAAGAGTAAGTATTAAAATGATTAGAAGAAGAATGCAAGAAAGATAATATGTCCTCATGATATTTGAAATATTTGAAAATAAAGCAATAAATTGCTAATTAGAAGTGGCCGCAAATATTGACAGGTTATATATTAACGATTTCCATCGAAAACCCAATTTTATAGTTTTGGATCATAGTAAGTTTTGAACCCCAATTTTATAGTTTTGGATCATTGCAGATCGGATCGCATAATGAGATATAGAGAGCTTCTATGATTTCCAAATGTGCTCCTGCTATAAAATTTAAAAAAAAAAAACATGGATATGCGATGAATTGTTATGTTCCGTTATGTTCCATTTTAATGGATTGATGAATACCTCGGGTATGCTACACGTTCAATATGTTTTACGTCAGTATTTGCAATATTAAATGATAAATTAACGAATGCCGCTAAAAACTCGAAATAACACAAATTTAGAAAAACAAATGTTCTTTTGTATTTTTTAACAGCTTTTAAAACAATATTTAATATTTATTTTATCACGTGATTCAATATAAATATTGATAGGAATTTTGGATTTCAAAATATAAAATAACGGTTCTAATAATTAACCGTTAATCGTTTTTATACATTTAAAAATGTTTTCAGAGAACTTTTACTTATAACTACATATTTAATAAAACAGTGGCATCACTAAAACACGATGAACCAGCAGTGATGGGATTTTTAGTACAATTAGTTCAGGGTAATTTACATAAGTACCAGAATTCCACCACTGCTTTGTTTTGTTTATTTGTGTCAGAGTTGCCATATTAATAACAGCATACGTACATAGTTCACAAAATTCTGTTAAAGATTAATTATACATTTTCAATCCATAATCTGTGAGATTCTAAGTACCACTCTTAATCAATGCAAACATTTATTTTTAAGTTATCTTAAGATAAGAAATTAGGATAACTTATTATTACCAAGCAATGGTTTTATTGTTAAATTATAAACAAAAATGAATGAAATAAATCATAAGCAAAAATCTTCTGGCAACCCTTGTTTAGTCTCAATTTTGTTTCGTTGTTTTTTTTGTGTTCAATTATATTTAGTTCATTTTGTTCATTCGTTAGAAAAGGTTGTCAACTCGGTTATACGCTGCGGTTGAATGCAGGTCTTTCTGCATTTGAAGTGTGTATGTGTTGTGTGTGTGTTGGTTTCTCCAGGAAAAAGCAAAAAATAACATAAATTTCTATAAGATTTTTTTGGAAAAAAAGTGATTAATTTATGAAATTGATAAAATATTAAGAAATAAAAATTAAAAGAGAATTTCAACATTGTAATAGAATAGAAGTGGATGCAATTTCCATAGAGAAATATAAATAAATGGTGTGTATACAAAATGTGTGTGTATATTTTACAAAATCAAGTTAATTTAATAAATCCTGCTTGTAGTAAAAGTAAATTTAAAAATCATGAATTAATACTTGATCTAGTTATAACCAAAATGATAAAAAAGAAAAATTAATAAATTAAGTACACATTCACTATTAATAAATTGACGAGACATAAAAAAACATAAAATTGCCGAGATCGCCCCAACTTAAAAATTATGCTGTGTTTTGTAAAATTTCAGAATTTTTTTTTTGTGTCAGTGATGTTTTTTTTTTGTGTTTTTTGAACCTCCTACTGCGCACATCTCTGAGATTTGTTCTCAAATTCTATTAAATTTATTTTTCAACTTGTTTTCTTTGTTTAGGTTTTTGTTGTTGTTGTTGTGTGTGAGAAAGAGAGATAATTGTTAGTTTTTTACAGTGTTTTATTTTTCTTCTTGTATATATTAAAAGTTCAGAATTTTATGTACATACATAAATATATACATAACTACTTAGAAAGCCATATAAAATAGAAACATTGTCCACACATCATATGTACATAGATAGGTACATAAACATATAAACATAAGAATATGTAAACATTGCTGAGTGTGTAATGAATACTTAATAAATAAATACATAAATCTGTGCTCATAAGTGATAACCGCATAAGTTGTATTAAGAACGAACTGGGTTATTTGTTGTGCCACCATATTCTAAACAAAATCTAGGTGGAAATACCCATTTTTACATAAAATAGGTATATATTTTTTTGAAATATTTATCGATTAAACTTTGTCTTATTCTTATTGTATAGTTTGGCTTAAATCAATGTCACCGGCCCAGCTGATTCTTATTTTCCTAGTTAAATATGTGGGATGTTTATTCCAGTTCGCTAGTTTTAAAGTTATTACCTTTTTTTACATATACAATGGCAACTCCAAATATTTTGATTTAGAAGAAAGCTTTTATGAAGGTCGCCAACATAATTAATTAAGACCTGTGTGAATATTTTTAAAAGATCGGAAAGATATATTTGTTCAATTCACAATCGGCGTTGTTCGGTTGTATCGTAGTATGTCGTAATCTTTTTATAATTGATTTGTTTTTGTTTCAAAAAATTTAATTTGAAAAAATTTTACGACGTACAACGCTGCAACTATACAACATCGATTGAATTGGACAATTATTTATTTACTACAAGAAAGACATAACTCCAAAAATTTCGTTTTGAGTGTTCTATGTTATTTTATTATTTCTTAAATAAATTATGGGATTCTAAAAATTTGATTTTACTATGATGCAAGAGATTTCATTCAAATTTTTAGTTATGCCAGTCTTGTAATAAATGAACGATATGTATATTGGCTTAAATCATGGTCATTAATCCAGTTGTAATTTGAATATGTTGTTTTTTAAATATTATCACATTACAAAAATTGCTATTGATTAAACTAAGAGAAAGGCGAGCGGATTATAGAGATGCTCACAATTTTTGATTTTACAAATCCTGCGAGTTAGGCTTTGTCAAATTTGAACTTTATGAGTTATGATAAACCAAATATAACATACCTAAGGAACAGTGATGGATTTATTTTAAGAAATTGCGTCCAGGATATTAAATTATGGACGATAATTCCATTATTGATTTGATTTAATTATATAAATGTAAAGTAGAGCTAATCAGACACTTCAGAACAGTCTAGACCTGTATTCATAAATATTTCATTTTATAAAAGGATTGTAAAACATAATTTCAATGCAAAATATGACTTATTTGAATTAAAGAGATTTTACAGAGCTTTTAAAGTGGGAACTCTTCTTATTTAGATTTCATTTATCTTAATTATTAATTTAACTTTAAAAATTTTAAAAATCACTTTTCAATATTATTGAAGAACTTAAAACACTTTAAAAAATAAGTCAAGATAATAAATATATAAAGAAATAACTCCTCGACAAAAGAAGAATCAAGAAGTTAATTATTACGAAGATTTGACCAATGTTTTGTACTTTTAAAAAAGAAAGTCTTCAAGTTAGGTCATTTATAAATGTTACCATAGATATATTAAATCTGTTATATATGTATGTAGTGTAGTATGCAGCATACATTGGGTTTTTTTGTCTAATTAATTTTGTAGATTTCTTGTTAAGTCAGTGTTGCCAGTTTAATATTTCATAGAAGTTTTTTTCAAGGCAGAGTTGGAGAACTTAACTTTTTTGCAAAAATATTACAAGACGAAAACAAAGTATTCTGTTGGATATCAATATAACATTTAATTAGTAAACAAGTTCTTTTTTTATAAAAAAAATAAGTGAATGGTGAGTAACTATCTACTTCTAAAATGAAAAGTTACCACATAAAAGTATATGAATGTAGTAAAAGAAAAATGAAGTAAACTAGTTGGTTTAGTTTTAATTTTATTCTATCTGACTAATGCAAAAAAATTTACACTGAATGAACATTTAATTTATTACTTAGAAAGTGAAAACAACTTTTTTAAAATGGCCATTGTTTATATTGAAGAAAAAAAAAATATTGTTTTTGTTTGAAGAAATGAAATAAACATTAAACTCATTTGTATTCTAATTTAGAAATTCATAACCAATAAATCAATTTAGTATAATTTCATTAATATCGTAGATATTACTTCTTATTAGCAATATTTTAATTGTTAACAAATTATCTCATCGTACTTATCATTAGAAATTAATTATTTGTATCGATCCTTATCGTTTTTAACGCTTTAGTTGTGTTAATTGAATTTCCTTAGATAACTGAAATTTCCATATCCCTCAAAAACATTTTATCACACATTTATGTTATTGTATAGTAGGAATTAGCTAAAATAATAAGATAAACTATTTTATCAATATACCACCATATGATTTAGAGAAAAAACCTGAAGGTAAACATTTTCCCTAATGCAATAATATGAGGGTCTTTATCGCCAACATTTTACCTGCAGTCTTGGTATTGAATTAACATTTTTGAGATTTTAGCTATGGTTTTGTTAGCATAATTTTTGAATATTACGAATATTGAATGTACGACGGTATTGTCCAGATCTGAACTGTCAAAAAGCCGGATAATGAATTTATACATATTTTCATAGTCTAGTCTTCTCAAGTTCGAAAATTGATGTTTATACAAGATCGCATTTGTCTCTAGAATACTGTATAAATATCTAAATGGGTTGGTCAAATATTCCACAGTAGGACTGTAACCCCTACAGTACCATTGCGGACTCTCTTAAGAATATGTTGTTGTAACAGGTTGGTTGTAACTGGATGTTCTTCCCTGGGGGAAAAAATTACGGTTCCACAGTAGGACTGTAGAGGTTACCATTGCAAACTCTCTTAAGAATATGTTGTTGTAACAGGTTGGCTATAACTGGATATTCTTTCCTGGGAAAAAAAACTTCCGGTTGATACAGCTATTGCTAAATTGGCAATCTTTGGCTGATTGTGAATAGGATCGTTCTGAAGCGGCGATCTCTTAAGAATATGAACTTATCCGCATATCGTTTTCATGCTGCAAACAATCGATTCGATATAAAATCTCGGAACTTCTGCAACACAGGGAATCGTTTGACTTCCTGTTTACTAGAAAAAATCATGAGGCCGAAGATTACAAAAATTACTTCACTTTCTGAGAGCAAATCTATTGGAACTTAACTGCAGTGGTTACTGTCCAATATCTAAGCTGTCTAGATGAAGAGGAAGAAGAGAGTATCACTCACTTTCTTTGTTGGTGCATTGATCTACCTGTGCAGAAATTAAATCTTAAAGCAACAAATTTCCTGCCCAATCTAACGGATCTATAAATGACTGTCAAGATAGATTCTTTTACAAACAAACTGGTTTGGATAGGAAACCAGAATAATTAGGTCAAAGAGTACTAATATGCTGAGCAATTTTCACTTTAAACACAAAGGGATCAATAAAATGGACCCAACTTCTAGCATTTAATTTGCCTTAGATCAACAACCCGTTATCCATATTGTGCAACAATTTTTATACTTTTGATTGCTGGACACTTTGTCATTAATTAGACACGCAATCGATCAGTTCAAGACGATTAATGAACAATCGAATTAGTGATTATTTTTCTGTATATTTCGATTGATACTGGTATTATTATATAACTCAGGTGGTTTTGAAGTAATGATTACTTTTTTGTGGAAATATGGAGACATACCCATATCTGTTGACACAGGAATATGGAATCCTATATTCGACAGACATTAAAAGCATGGCAGAATGCTAAAGACTTATAGTATATAAAATTTAATAGGTTTCTAAGAGCATTATATTTGTCGAACTGATTCGCATCTTTTCAGAGCAACGATTTAATGAGATTAACTTTAATTCTTTAATTTGAATTTGTAATTCAAAACTAATAGACATTTTTTGTATATACTTGGCAACTTTTTGGTATTATCAAGCAAATTTTCCAGACCTGTCTATGTTTTTGAACTTTAATTTTATATAAAAATGCATTTGATATAATTAGGGTCATACTTTAGCCACTATATACATACATGGAATACCCAAAGATTTAAAACAATTATCATTACAAATTAATGTAATAGATTTGAATTAATATTTTTAATTATAATTTAAAAACTAAGTTTAGAAATCACAAAATTAAGGAAAAAAACTATTCAATATATATTTCTTTTTTTTGGGGTTCACTACACTTCACAGCATCCTGTAAAGGGTCAGTGAACATTATCTATTTTGCAAAGGAATTCTAACTAAAGCGCATGTGTATTTTTATGTTATTTATTTTCAATTTTTTTTTATTATAACTCAACATTTAGTACTTTTCCTTTGGTCAGATATGTGTTTTCGTTTAATATGCGTTAATTGTTTAAATAAAAAAAGTTTTTTAAAATTGTTTTAATTATGGAAAATTATATTTAATTTATAGTAAACAATTTTCAAACTACATTGTACATTTGCTATGGATTTCTTAGTATAGGTGCAAGCAAATATTGAACAAATAATATAAATCGCAGTTGGAAATTATTATTAAAAAATTGTGTGTATAATATAAACAAAAAGAAAAAATATTAATAAAATTTTATTTTATTTTGTTAGTGTTTATAACAATAACACTATTTTCCACTGAAATAATTTATAAATTGTTAATTTTAATTAAAAATTTAATGTAATCATTTTATTATTAATAACAAATACATATATTGTATTACAAGTATTAAATGCATTAATTATTTTCTAAATAAAATAAAAATGTTTTTATATTATTAAATGTTTTATGTTATATATTGTTACATACACACAAAACATAAGATAAAGTTATGTGAGCAAAAACAATTTTATATTTTCGAAATGAAAATTTTTTTAGCAGCGCTTTAGTTTGCTCTAGACATTTTGTATTCAAAACATGTTATGGTCTTAAGTTGTGTATAGAAATTGAAAAGAATCAAAAAAATCTTGACTCATACTTTTACCAAAATTTTTTTTAGAAATTTTTTAAACATTTTAATAGTCTTGTGAAAAAATTAATTACATATTTGCTTTTGGTGTTATTTTTGTTAGTATTGCTAACTTCTCAGAAGAAAGCAAGTATGAATATATAGTCTGGCATAGCCGACCGTATGATACCCCACACCAGTCAGTATGTTAAAAATTAGGATTATTTTAAAAATAAATCATTTAATTTGTCTTTTAAACTTTACTCCGGAATATTTTTACTTATTTTTGGAAAAAAATAGATTTTTTTCAAGAGGGGAGTAGGGGAAAATATGGGTCTATCCTTATAAATGTTGGTAGAGGAATTCACGTCTACTTCAAAGTTATTTATGTAAAATTTAAAAGTGTTATTATTGTTTATAGGTGAATTTTGACCTTCAAGTCATTATCTGAAGGTAGTTTATATGTGAGCTAGGGACAAATGAGGCCTGATCATTACAAAAATCGGTAATGTCATTAAATGTTCTATAAAACTAAGTTTTGCTGACTTTTGTTGACATAATAGAACATTTAAGTTAATTATGAGCCCAAAGGCCCTATTCGGGGGGTACGGTTGCATGGAGGCTATTCAAAATAATGGACCGATTTTATCCATTTTCAATAGGCTTTGTTCTTGGGGCAAAAACAAAGTGTGTGCCAAATTTCATCCAATTATCTTGAAAATTGCGACCTGTACCTAGCACACAAGGTTTAAATGGTCAGCCAGCCAGACGGACATAGCTTAATCGACTCAGGGCGGATTTCTTACTCCTCAGTTAAACTAGGCTTAACTTGCTGTTAGATTAAACACGAAATAAATTTAGGCGGACTTTAACCGATGATTGTGTTTTACAGTTTTAGATGTAAGCTCAGTTAACTTTGTTAGTATTGCCAACTTTTCACTCAAAAACATAAACAATGAACAGCTGTTTTTTGCAAAAAATACTTTTGTAAAATGAAAAATTTTGGAAAAATGTTAAATAAACATATAAAACAAAAATATTAAATATTAAGTTTTTGTTCTTCCGAAATCATTGCTCTTATTAATTGTGTTTTCTCACTTATAAATTGAGTTAAGTTGGCCAATTACTCTTAGTGAAACTAAGATAATATGTAACTTTACTGATAACTGAAAAACACGAAACATATATTAAACCAGGTTTAACCAAAGAATGAAGATTATCTTTATCAGAAAAACTCGCCCTCAGAAAACGATTCTAAGTCGATTGGTATACTTTAAAGTGGGTATTGGACGAATATTTTTGTATGTTACAAACATCAGCACAAACTCAATATACCCTCTCCACTAAAGTGGTGTAGGGTATAATTATTGTTTGCTTCAAAATATGGAATTTTGGCGAATATAGCGTCACATGCGTTACATCTTTAATTTGTTATAAAGTGCGACCAAAAGGTACCAATTGCTAATCCAAGATTATGCTGAATGTGTTCTATCAATGATATTGAAATGGAAAACAAAGATCGAACAGACTAAATTAAAACGTTTGAAATCCAATATCCATCATAGATACCACCACAAAATTGAACCCGAAAGACCTTTGGTCTGTTCTATATCTAAAAAATTTTTTACAAAAACATTTGAAATTTCTATTGTAACTATTTTAAATATTATCTAGAATTTTATATTCTAAAGACGGTTTATGTAAAATGCAAAGTAGTAAAGAATTAAGGCTATGTTTCCAAAATAATATCCCAAAAACATGAAGATTTTCTAGAAATGTTGAAATTTGCTTAAAATTGGAATTTGTCCTTTGAGTGTATTATTATTTATTTATGACGACAATGAAAATTGTTTACAATAGGTTAATTGTCAGTTTATACGATTATAAGATAACTTTACAATTTTATTGACAGACAAAAAAATATTGTCAGTTTATTCTATTATCAAATTGTCGTATCGGAAAAGTTTCAAATCTTATTGTAGGTGCGTAAGTTTTTTTAAAGTGCCTTGTTGCTAATAAAAAGCATTTTGTCTTACAATGTTTCCATTGTCAGATGTATAAAATCTGACTATAAAAATTGTCAGATAATTATCTTACAATGACAACGTAATGTATTGACACTATTTTTAAATGTGACTATATTATTATTTTATAGTATAAAGTTGTAAGACAAAAATTTTAAGCTCATATGGTTGTTGGACAATTTCTAAACTGTTTTTGTCAACATTGTAAGATATGACAATTTGATATCACGTTCCAACGAAAATAGGATCTTCGCTCCAGAACGACCTGAATCATACTCTATCAAATCTTGTTAACCCAGTGACAGCTGTATCAACCGAATAATTTTTTTTCCCCAGGAAAGAACTATCGGTTACAGTCGAATAGTTACAACAACGATTTTTTTCTTGCAACGTTGACAAAAAAACATTGTCATTATATTGTAAAACAATAACATTGTTAGACATCTAACACGTTCCATTGCTAGATAAATGTTTGAAAATTTCAGTATATTGTCAGAACTGCCAACGTTATATGATCTGACAACGGTGTATTTCAGTTATGTAAACACGGTTGTCAGATCTTACAACGTTGTCCGAAAAATATGCAAAAGTTGTCTAACAATCGTGTGAACATACAATTTTTGTTTTGTAACGTTGTTAGAAAAAGCATTTCTAAAAATGTTGCAAAACAAAATATTGACACTGTTATTCGACATTTTCTGCACATTTTACTGCCAACGTTGTAAGATCTAACAACCGTGTGTATATAATAGCTTTAGTTTTATATTCGCTGTTCTGAAATATTTATTTTACTATATCGGTTGCCCTAATAAAAATAGCAATACATAATTTTATTTTTTATTTTAGTTTTAGTTTAGTTTTTTTATAGCTTAATTATTTTAAACATTAACAATGAGTTTTAAACTTGAACTTTTAATTTGTAGTAAAAAGATTTTATTATTTAAAAGCTTACTACTTAAAATATATTTTATCACTAATGAATGTATAGTTATATATGGTTTCTAGTTATCGTTTTAAAACCACATTTTTTAAAAAAACTGTGTCTGAAGAACTCAGATCAGCTTAACCAGTGACCACAAAGAATAACAACATTTTCAATGAAAATACTTTACACAATTGCCATAAATTCATTCTTAAATCCAATTTAATTAAAAGTAGAATTTAACTTTATATTTATATCAAATACCTATAAGTATCAGTAAAATAATTAGCTTTATTTCTTTACTTTTAATTATTACTTTTCACTGTTGGCTACTTTATACATATTTTTGTTTTTTTTTCTTGAAATTAATATTTATTGAATTAGAATATGATGTTAAATAATATGTTTCGTCCTAGCAAAAGGTCAATCAGCTAATGGTGAAATTAACACACCTAGCTTTTTGTTTTGTTTTTAATACAATTTTTTTTACATTCATCTAATATTATTATGCCAAACCTTTTTTACTATACTTATTAAATAATGCTAAATATTATTAGTTGAAGAAAAGAATTTGTTAATGTAATTAATTCAAGTAATAATCATAATACAACGGGATAACAAAGAAAATATTAACTCTGGCGGTGGTTATTAAAATATTTTATAAAAGAAACAAAACCACATGTTCAAAAATAATTTAAGTTTACATTTTTAAAATGCATTATATATCGTTATACCCTACACCACTTTAGAGCTGGTTTTGTGCTGATGTTTGTAACGCACAATAATATTGGTCCTATACCCACCTTAAGGAATACCAATCGGCTCAGAATCATTTTCTGAGTCGATTTAGCTATGTCCGTCCGTCCATGTAAACCTTGTAATCAAACTACAGGTCTCAATTTTGAAGATAATTCAATGAAATTTGGTACATGTTATTCAATTGTCCGAAGCCTGTTAAAATGGTTCAAATCGGTTCATTATTTCACCTGGCCCCCATACAACTGTACCCTCAAATAGGGCTAGTAAATCTTGTAATCAAACTACAGTTCGCAACTTTGGAGATAATTCAATGAAATTTGACGCATGATCGTCTATGGTAGACGAAGCCTATTGAAAATGGTTAAAATCGGTCCAATTTTTCAACTAGTCCATATACAACACAACCCCCGAATAGAGCTTGTAAACCTTGTAAACAAACTACTGGTCGCAATTTTGGAGATAATTCAATGAAATTTGGCCATACAATTGAACCAGCCAAATAGAGCTTTTAAGTTCATAATTATGTTTAATATACTCGTATCTCGACAAAAAGCTACAAAACTAAGTTCTATACTAGCCTTGATGACCCTCATGAACATTATAATTATAGGGCCTCATTTGAACCTAGCCCCTATAAAAAGCTCCCATCAAAATTTTACTTAAATATCTATAGTTTTATTAAACAATAAATAGCTTAAGTTCATCTGAGGCAATTCATATTTTATTCGTTATCATTTGTAGGGTATAATATGATCGGCCTCGCCCGACTATAACTTCCTACTTGTTTTTATGAAAGTTATGAGTACAAACAAGAAATTTTGTGTGTATTTCACTGTTCTATTGATACTATAATGGAATGTATTCCTCTGAAATTAGGGAACTTGTTCAACAACACACCCATTTGGCGTAAATTGGCCAGTGGACCGCACAACTTACTACAGGGAAAATTCATTCTTCAGCCGCACTGTTCGTATATGGAATAAACTTCCTGCAAAAGTATCCCATACCACTTTCGATATAAGAGCATTTAAATCAAATGGCACTACTCCCTCTGTCCTCCTTCCTACATCTCCTCATGCCCTGAGTGCAGGTCTAATAAAAAAAGTAACTGAAATGGACAAGACTCCAAGAAGAAAGATATAGTCTTCCATCTTATCTGTGAATGAATCAGTCGAAACTGATTAAGGGCGGGTTTCTTACTACTCAGTTAAACTAGGCTTAACTTGCTGTTAGATTAAACTCGGAACAAATTTAGGGGAACTTTAACCAATGATTGTGTTTTTCAGTTATGGATCTAGAATCAGTTAAATTTGTTAGTATTGCCAACTTTTCAGTCAAAAATATAAACAAAGGACAGCTGATTTTTGCAAAATAATACTTTTGTAAAATGAAAAATTTTGGAAAAATTTTAAACATTTAAAACTATAATAAATAAAACAAAACAAATCAGAAAATTGCAATTTACTTAAAATATAAAGTTTTTATTCTTCCGAAATCATTGTTTTATTTTTTTTGTTTATTGTGTTTTCTTACTTATAAATTAAGTTTAATTGGCCAATTACACTCAGTTAAACTTAGATAATAAGTAAGTTTAGTGATTACTGAAAAACACTAAACATATATTAAACCAAGTTTAACCAAAGAATGAAGATTATCATTATCTGAAAAACCCGCCCTAAATATTACGAGTTTAAGAAAGTATTTTTAGAAGTATTCGATGACAAAACAAGTAGAAAAGTATAGTCGGACATGGCCGACCATATAATACCCTACACCATGAGTATATTTTTAAAATTTTAACTTTTTATAAATTTTTTATATTTTATAAAGAAACTTTTATGTTGAATATTACCATAATTCCAAAATATTTAAGCACTTTATTGATAAAAAAAAACTAAATTTTCTAAATGAGGCTTTATATGGGTCAAATATGGGCCGATCCTCAGTAAATTTGGGAAAAGTATATATTATAAATAACAGTTAGTTTTGTTGAGTTTCATTGCGATACAATTGGTTACAAGTCAATTTTAGATGTTTAAGACATTTTTTGAAGGGGGGTTTGTATGGAGGCTAGGGTCAAATAAGGGCCGATCCTTACGAAAATCTGCATTGTCATTTATACTTATATAAAACTTATTTGTGCCAATTTTTAGAGAGATAGAAGAATATTTGATGTAATTATGGCATAAAAAGTTCAAATCGGGAGGTACGGTTGTATGTGGGCTAGGTGAAATAATGGACCGATTTCAACCATTTTCAATAGGCTTCGTCCCTGTGTCCAAAAACATGCTTGGCCCAAATTTCATCAAATTATCTTGAAAATTGCGGCCTGTACCTTGTGCACAAGATTTACATGGACCAACCAGCCAGACGGACGGACGGACATGTCTTAATCGACTCAAAAAATGATTCTGAATCGATCGGTATACTTTAAGGTGGGTATTGAACCAATATTTTTGTATGTTAGAAACATCAGCACAAACGTATAATACCCTCCCCACTATAGTGGTGTAGGGTATAAAAAAGATTAATAAGATCATTCCAAATTTATATGCAAACAAAATTTTAAAGATGATGTATTATACATCAAAATGTTTGCTGGTTTGCACATTTATGATTGGATAATTTTCCACTTGAATGTATTTTATGGACAAGAAGGTTTTTATATAATAAAATTAATATTTTCAAATATTTAATAAAACTATCTAATGCTGTGTAATGTTATTGTACTTTTATTCGTTATTCAATTTACAAATGTATGGTAGTTATTTAATAAAAAAGAATTAAACAAAAAAAGTGTCTCAGTGTTAAAAACTTGTAACTAGAGAATGTTTTCCGGAAATTTGAGAGATTTTTAAACAAATTTTTTACATATTTCATCTATTTATATCCGGCAAGGGATTTTTAATAGAATTGAATTTAGTTTTTGAAACTTTAACAAAATTTTAACATGTTTTGTCTCAATGGACCGTGCCTCATTTTTAAGAGTATTAAATTAAGTTTTGAAGTGATTCAAATCATACAACATTGGCAGATATGACAATTTGATGGCAATGTACTGACAATAAAAAATTTTAAATTGTTAGTTTCGATGTGTGCAAGAAAAACTTACAATTTCATTACAGGTAATAAAAATATTTGCCAACAAATATTGTCAGTTCACACTGTTGTCAGAATGTTGTACGGCAACAGTTGCCAGATCTTATTTTTAGGTGCGTTTGTTCTTATAATGCACCGTGTAGTCAATAGAAAACAAATATCTGTCAAGTGCCAGTCTACACTAGGAAACTTTTTTGATTTTGATTTTGCGTAAGAGACAAAGAAAATTAAATATTCATCTCTCTCGCGGTAGGGAGTTTTTCGTACTCGGAAACTTGTTTTGTTAGACCTGGTTCACACTAATAATCACAAACTTTTGTTGAGAAATTTTTGATTTTGTGTGTGAGAGAAAGAGATGGTAGATATTTCTTTCTTTTTCTCTCATACACAAAAATCAAAAGTTTCCCAAAAAAGTTTCCTAGTGTTAACCAGGTCAAATTCTTCTCATTCGTACAACAACAAATCAATGCAATTAATAAGTAGTTTCTGAAACAAAAGTGTAGACATTAAGGAAACTTCAAAAGAGAATAAGGAAAAAGTTTTTCAGTAAAAGTTCCCAGTGTGGACCAGGTCCAATAATTTCATTGTAAGTTGCATAAAATTTGCACATCTGACAATGAAAATTATCAGGCAATGGTGACATAATGTGTTTACACGATTGTTAGATTTCTTTCTATTGTTTTACAATACACTGACAATACTTTTTCTAAAAACGTTGCAAGACAAAACTTGTATGTTTACACGGTTATACAGAATATGTCTGAACATTTTTCTGACAAAGTTTAAAAATCTGACAATCGCGTCACTTTACGATGGAACTTCTTTAAGAAATTAGACTAAAAGTTGGCACTCATATCAAATTTATTAAAATTATGTCAAGAAATATTATCGGGACAGTTACAGAATTCCATTCCGATCGAAAGTGAAATTATAACTTGTAAATAAATAAATAAAAACTATTGTCAATTTCACGTTGAAAATGTAAAGTGGTTTCATTTTTTCAAAAAGAAAATTAGGAAAGATAATTTCACTTAGAACGAAATGGAATTCTGTCAGATTTCCAAATTAATTTCGAAGTAAGTTCGAAAAGTTTCAAAATCGAACATTCTAACTTATGTTAAGATATCTTAAACAAGGAGCCAAATTATTTTCAAGTCAATTGTTCAAATTTTCAAAATAAAATCAATTTTTAATTAAGTTCAGAAAAAGCATTTCTGACAATGTTGTATGACAAAAATTGTAAGTTGACATGGTTGTTAGGCATTTTTTGAACAACATTTCTGAAAATATTTTAATATCTACTAACCGTGTATATATAATATTTATTATTTCTCAAGCAGTACAAAAAGTCTACATAAATGGTGTCAAAAGAGGTCTCAATGTTAACAGTTTTATTTTTCTTTTTATTATTATTGTACATATTTTTTTTACACATGTTGTTGTGTCTGTCATTTGGAACTGTATTTATGCCAAATACAAGATCTTGCTCTTGCTTTATTATTTCTTTTTTTTCTATTCTCAGTTGCTTTTTATATTCTTTCTTTGTTTAATTTCTTTTCAATGATAAAAAAGTACTAAAACTTCAGTTGACTAACAGCGAACAACTTGATAATACGTACTCTTTTTTTTATCTTACGGATATATCAGTTGTGTATAAAATATTAAAGTGTAACTGTTGAGATATAAATATGTATACATAAATACTTAATAAAGTATTTTCCTAAATTGCTATTAATTAACAAGAGAACTTGATAAAGTGTGTATTGAAGAAGGAAAAAAGTCCCGTTTTTATTTCTTTAAATTAAATAAAGCTAAATTTTGCTCACAAATATTTAAAATGAGAAAATTTAAATTATGAATAAAAATGACAACGTACATTTACATTTCCGTTTGAATTGTTGACTCATAGAAGAGATGCAAGTGTTGATATCGGTGGTGCTAATAAAACATTAGATCATTTAACAAATAACTTTAAAAAAAGTAATAAAATTAATAAAAAGAAATTGTTATGTAAATAAAATTAATACAAACATAAAAATGTATATACATATTTGCAAATTTCATTAAAAGTTCTCAAAGGTGAAATCTATTAACTTTAGTACTCACAAGATCTTATTTAAATACTCAGAGAATTTTTTGCGAGTCACAGCTTCTTTAAAAATTCCAAAAAATCATAAAATTTTTCTTAAAAAGGCAATTAATACTTTAAAGGCAATTAAATACTTTACTTTTATAATCTAAAACTTATTATCTAAGGTTAACTGAGTGTTATTGGCCAATTAAACCTAAGTTTTTAGTGAGAAAACACAATCAACAGAAACAATAAAATAATGAATTCGAAAGAAGCGCAAATCTTTAGGTGAAGGATTAGAGATTAAATTAAAAGTAATCCTCGAAAGTTGTTTTCGAATACTAATTTTGTTTGCTAGTTTAAGTGCCCTATGGAGATTTAAACTTGAGCAAGAAATACAAAAGTGTAAACAGCTGATGCTAATAAACTAATTAGGGTTCTATAGTTGAAACGCAAAGTCGACTTTTTGCATTTTAAACAAAGTCGATTTTTCGACTTTTAGTATTTTTTAAATAATCGACTTTTCCACTTTTTTTGACTTTCCGAATTTTCGACCTTTTTTGACTTTTTTCGATTATTTTCGACTTTTCGATAATAACAGACTTTTTGACTTTCCGACCATTTCAGACTTGATGACGATTTTCGACTTTCTGACCATTTCAGACTTGTCGACGATTTTCCACTTTTTTCCGATTTTCAAAAATTTTCGACTGTTTGACTATTTTTGACTTTTTTCGACATTTTGACTATTTTTGACTTTTTCCAACTTTTCCACTATTTTCGACTTTTTCCGACTAGTCGACGATTTTCGACTTTTTTTCGATTTTCAAAAATTTTCGACTGTTTGACTATTTTTGACTTTTTTCGACATTTTGACTATTTTTGACTTTTTCCAACTTTTCCATTATTTTCGACTTTTTCCTACTTTTTGACTATTTTCTACTTTTATTTCCAAAGTCGACTTTTTTACAGACGATAATCGATTTATCGATTTATGGAACCCTAAAACTAATACAATTTTTACTAAAATTAATTAAAATTTATCGATTAGTTTTAATTATAAGGAAGTCAAAATTTAGTTCTTTTGAAATTTTCATTTCCCTTGATTGGGTTGTGATCAATTTATTCGCAATAGTAGATTTTGTATGGAACAAAATTCCATCAACAAATTTTACAACAGGGGAATTTTTTTCCCGACAAAAAAATTTAGTGAAATGATGATTGGCGGTAGGGGTGAATATATTTTTTTTGTTTCTTTTTATATTACATTTAAAATTGTCTTCATTTTTTTATAAATAATGTATTGTTTTGATAACAAACAGTGTCGCTTTGTATGGCAACACTGTGAAGTTTAATCTTGTACTCAAAAACATCAAAGGGGATTAACATCAGAATCAATTTATTTTTAGATTAACTAATATGATTATTAATTGTCATTTGATTGCCAACTCAAAAACCCACTCTAAGTAAATTGTAAATACAAAAGTAATGTTTGCAAAAAAACAGCTGTTTATTGTTTTTGTTTTTGACTGAAAAGTTGGCAATATTAACAAAGTTAACTGGTCTTAAATCCATAACTGAAAAACACAATCATCGATTAAAGATCATCCAAATTTGTTCCGATTTTATTTATATAGCCAGTTAATTCCAGTTTAACTGAATAGTAAGAAAACCGCAATTATTATTATATACTTTTGTTTAAATTTCAAGTTGTTTAAGAAAATTTAAAAAAATTATTAACCCCCTTAATGTTTATTACTATTTTATAAGAATATATAGTTTATAAACAAATATTTCCACAGATTTTACTGCACGTAATTAAATGTATGAATAGTTATAATATAATTGCTAACAAAACTATAAAAATATAACATTTTTCTTTTTTTTTAATAGAATAAATAAACAAGTAATTGTAAATTGCTAAGTGAGTATGTATGTATGTATTTATTTATGTATATATGTACATTGTGATATTATTTATTTATTTATTATGATAAGAATTGTTCACTTAAATGTGTAATGTTTAAAACAAGTTTATTTCTTTTTCTACCTGTTCTTAAGTACCACTTAGATTGATTTTTTTTCTAAAGAATTCAATTCATTTAAGTTTTAATATTTTTAGAGTGGAAAGTGATGTTGCGATAAAGCTAATTAATGGGAAATATGAAACTAATAACTTTAGAATTTCATTTTTATTTATGGAATATTGTAATTTAATTAACTATTACAGATTGTAGTATAGGAAAAGTTTTTTAACTATAATGTGAAGGTATTAATGCATTTTTGTTTAAAGTTTATGAATCGGCTTATATTTAGAGAGACAACTATATTTTCAGAGACAATTAAGTTCGTCCATCTTTCGGTCCAAGCTATTGAAAATGGTTAAAATCGATCAGTAATTTCACCTAGCTTCCATACAAACGGACCCTTGAACTCATGATTATATTATTGTATCTTTGCTGATTTTCGTAACTATCTAGCCTCATTTGAGCCTCGCCCCCATACAAAGTCCCCTTCAGAAAATGATCTAAAGGTGAAAATTTGCTAATAACCGCTATTACCACGATAAAATTCTGCATAAATAACATTAATGTCGACGTTGAACTTTTTACGAAAATGTATAAGGATATCCCTTGCCCCATACATACCTGACTAGTAATCGGTCGTTAGTAATCAGACGTTTAGTTTCTTCTGCATCTATGTGCATCCTTATATATATGTGTAAGGAGACAAATGTCATCAAGGTCCTTCAGACGACAATTTATAACCCAGATTAAGCCTTAGCAGATATGTCTGCTAAAGCCAGCTTTGACGTTTGAAGTATTCTACATACATGTTGTAGAATACAGTTATTCTGTTACGTACCCATTTTCTAAAATAGCCCCCTGCTTTTCAGTTGTTGCCAGCTTTTCTTCTTTCGCAATACTTTGCTGCTGTCAAAGTTCTTACTTATTCTCGCCACATGTTTTTGCCACATTTGAAAGGACCATCCATCGTTCCCTAGTGACCTACATTTTCATTACTACGACTGTCGGTTCTTCGTACTGGAATGACACGAATTATTCGTTCTTTTGGTCAGTGTCGGAATTGGGATAAAACTCGAATCATGGTTCTGCACACTTCACTATCTGTCATCATCGTACACTACTCCTCCTCTCCTTCTCAATATTGCATTATCGAGAATTACAGTCTGCAAAGTTATAACAAATATAACATTATCCGAAAAGCTCCATTATTCACAATTCTAATTCCAGAGTCTAATATCTTGAACTTCAAGGTATTGCAGTTAGAACGGGAGAAACCGACTTAGAACTCTGTAATGTCTACATTACCCCAGTAGCCAGTTGTCCAGCAGGCTACAGCGTCGTCATCAGGACATTGTTAGACGGCAGAGAATTTCAGTCTGCAAAGTTGTAACGTATACAACATTATCCAAAAACTTCGACATCAGGACATTGTTAGACGGAAATATACGTCATGTCATACCACAACCTCTCGTAGTTTTGCTTTGGTTACGAGTAAAGATTCTGCACATTGAAATGATGAAGGCCCCATGCGGATTATTGGTACCTGAGCTAGTTCGCCTGACATCACTATAACGAGTACTATTAATGAGTGCAATCGCGTGAACAGCTGGTTGTAAAAGTTTTCCTTGATTGACAGATGTGCTAAATCGGTTGGTGCATAGTAATGTGCGATAATCCTATTTCTGGCACGGACCCTACTTAATCTGAACGTTTTTTTAGCGGATTTTGATTATAAGATGTTAAAACTTTACATTAAATATCTTTATAAATAAAATTTGGTTCTTATTTCAAAAACACATTAGTGCAGATAGCAAACATTGCTTCTAAACCTTTTCAAATATCAATTCTTGCGCCATACTAAAACATTGAAGCTGTGCACAAAAGAAACTAATACAACCAAATCGTCAGGTGACATACCTACTACGAAATTGAGGCCATCTTAGGTTAAGAACATACAAAATATAGAACAGCAAATAAAACTGTGAATAAAAGCAAAGTGAAAACATCTTATAAAAGTGAAGTATGTATGAACAGTAGCAAAAAAAAATTTACCGTAACTAGGTAAAATCCAGAATGTAAACAAAAATAGGGTTCAATGTTTTTAAATCTTTTTTTTATAAATTGTTTTTAAAATTTTACATTGAGCTGGTTACTCATTACTTTATGTTAAATATTTTTGCATTGTAGATGACGAATTATTACTTTTACAAGGCCTTTATTTATAATTTTTAAACTTGAAAATTTAATTTGTTGACTTTTAATGCTGACAAAATGCATTCTAGTAGCGATCAAGAGTAATTCTTGCTTTTAAAATAACAATGAATAAAATAATTTTTCATATTTTAAGGTGTTAATGAATAATACTTTTACATTAATTAAATCTAATTAGTACTTAATTTAAATAAATTAACTGACTAGTATATCAATCATTTTAAAAAATTGGAAATAATTGTAAATCAGTTTCGTATTAGGTATGGTATTTTTAACAGTATTTCTCATATTTAATGTTTCCTTCTTCCTTGGCATTCACTGAAAAATATTAAACACAAGATTTTTGTTCATAGGAAGTATGTATGGCATGGCAACTCTAAATTTCAAAGAGAGAAAATTTGTAAACAAATTAAAATAAATATTAATTTTGTGCGAATTTCTTCACTGTTTTAGAGCGGGTATCCGATGAAGATAATCTACAATCTTTGTTTAAACCTAGTTTAATCAATGTTTTCTTATTTTTTTAATAATCAGTAATGTTACTTAGGGCGGGTTTCATACTTCTCAGTTAAACTAGGCTTAACGTGCGTTTAGATTAAACTCGAACTTTAACTAATGATTGTTTTTCAGTTTTAGATTTAAGCTCAGTTAACTTTGTTAGTATTGTCTACTTTTCACTCAAAAACATAAACAATGAACAGCTGTTTTTTGTAAACAATACTTTTGTAAAATGAAAAATTTTGGAAAAATGTAAAATAAACATTTAAAACAATAATAAATAAAACAAAACAAATTAGAAAATTGCAATTTACTTAAAATATTAAGTTTTTGTTCTTCCGAAATCATTGTTTTATTGTTTTTGTTAATTGTGTTTTCTCACTTATAACTTGAGTTTAATTGGCCAATTACACTCGGTTAAACTAAGATAATAAGTAACTTTACTTTTGAAAAAAACGAAACATATATTAAACCAGGTTTAACCAAAGAATGAAGATTATCTTTATCAGGAAAAACTCGACCTTAGGGTCAGATAATCTTCATTCTTTGGTTAAACCAGGTTTAATATATGTTTTGTGTTATTCAGTAAAGTTATTTATTATTATATAAGTTTAATTGGCCTTCGGTAGGTTAGTGGTTAGTGTTCTAGTTTGGTAGATCGAAGGTGGTGGGTTCGAATCCCACCCGTGGCACTGGTTAAGGAGCGCACAACAGCCCGATAGAGGCCTAGGTGTATTTCTTCGGATTTTATGTGTATACATCCTCCTTTCAAATTAACTAACTAACTAAGTTTAATTGAGTGTAATTGGCCAATTAAACCTAAGTTATAAGTGAGAACACACAATCAACAAAAACAATAAAATAATAAATTCGGAAGAAGAAAAACTTAATATTTTAAATAAATAGTAATTTTCTGATATCTTTTATCAATATTATTATTGTTTTAATATTTTTCTAAAATTTTACATTTTAGAAAAGAGAATTTTGCAAAAAACCAGCTGTTCGTTGTTTATATTTTTGACTGAAAATTTGGCAATACTAACAAAGTTAACTGATCATAAATCCATAACTGAAAAACGCAATCGTCAGTTAAAGATCGCGTAAATTTGTTACGAGTTTAATTTAACAGCCAGTTAAGCCTAGTTTAACTGATTAGTATGAAACCCGCCCTTAACTGGTAGACAGTATTTCTACTCTTAAATACACCTTAAGAACTTTCGTTAAAAATTTCTTAATCAATTCCTTTTTTTTAACGATCTTAGTTATAATATATGTAATACTTTTCTATTTTCGGTATTTATAGGTCAATTGAAACACGTTTTTATTATAAACGTGCCATTTTATGTATGTTCGTTACGCGATAGAACATGCATACATACATACAACTTTTATATGAACTTTTTAATTCTTTCCAACCATCCAATAATGTTAAGTCTATAAATATGTTTTTTTTTTTTTTTTTGAACTAATCGAATTCATGTCCACATACAATTTATCACCAACGGGTGTTACTTTCATCACTAGTAGCAACTATTTTAATACCACAAGTTTGTTGTATAGTTTGTTTGTTTGTTGGTTCGTCAGTAGGTGGTTGATTGGTTGGTTGGTTTATCGTGTTGTAAGCTACATAGTACATGTGTAAATAAATAGTATAAAAATGATAAAAATGACAAAGCAGTTTCAACATTTTTTCATGTACATAAACAGAAACATTTTTTTCTATAAATAAAAACAAGAAAAAGTGAAAATATTATTTTGTTAAACAAATCATTTGAACTGTACTTTACAAATAGAAAAATTTTGTATTTCAATTATTGGTAATAAAATTATTTAGTTATTTTATTAATAAATCAAATTATTAATAATATTTTATCTTTCTGTATAAAAAGTTTAATGCATTTTTAATAATGTGACGAATAAGCACCAAAAACCTTAGTAATATATTTCGCAATTTCCTATATTCCCATTTTAACAGTAGACCTCTCCTTCATTTAACTGTCTTTTACAATTTGTAATAAACTTTATACAGATAAGATGTTAGGAACATATAATGACAATATAGACACAAAATAAAAATGAAGTTTAAATTTTCAATCTACAAAGTTCTGTTCGAAACATTTTTATAATTATACTGAAAGAACGCATTTCATAATTGGAATGATAGTAATAGTATAGTAAATAGTATAAATCGAATATGAATTTTGTATTACTGTATTACTTTTAAGTGCTTACATATAATTAGATATGTAAGTTCTTTATTTTGAATTTTGTCGGACGTTGTTCTCATTAAGGGCGAGTTTTTCTGATAAAGATATTCTTCATTCTTTGGTTAAACCTGGTTTAATATATGTTTCGTGTTTTTCAGTTATCAGTAAAGTTACATATTATCTTAGTTTAACTGAGTGTACTTGGCAAATTAAACTCAAGTTATAAGTGAGAAAACACAATTAACAAAAACAATGAAACATTGATTTCGGAATAACAAAAACTTAATATTTTAACTGAGGAGTAAGAAACCCGCCCTAAGTGTGCTCAAGTACTTGAGCAAAGTGCACGTATACTGGATCTGAAATTCCATATACGTTAATTGACACCGGCTTGTAAGAAGCTCAATGGGGTGGTGGTGAGTCGTCACAAAAGCTCCCCCAATGGATGAAAAAGTCCACCGTGATATAAGGTCCACAGGGCAGGTGTTCGTGTAAAACTATTTCTCGTACTTCTGCCTGCGTTATGATTAGGTAAACGGTAGTATATTTCTGTTTCTGGGTCTTGAATTTATAATCCCTTACTTTAGAGCCATCCATGTAGCAACGTATTCCTACAGGTATTTGCTCTAGTTTTCTATTTGACCTGGGTATTCTATAAGTGAACTGCGTTTCAAAGTTTTCGACAGATTCAGTGTATAGTCAGGCTATAGGACACGTCCGATAATTGTGTATAACCTTGTTGCACAAACTTTAACTTTAACCGATGATTGCGTTTTACTGAAATGGATTTAATATCAGTTAACTTTGTTAGTATTGCCAACTATTCACTTTAAAACCATAAACAATGATCAGCTGTGTTTTGCAAATAATATTTTTGTAAAATGAAAAATTAAAAAAACGTTTAAAACAATAATAATATTGATAAAACATATCAGTAAATTACAGATTCTTTTGTTTTTGTTTATTGTGTTTCCTCACTTATAACTTAGGTTTAATTGGCCAATAACACTTAGGGCGGGTTTCTTACTACTCAGTTAAACTAGGCTTAACTTGCTGTTATATTAAATTTGGAACAAATTTAGGCAGACTTTAACCGATGTTTGTTTTTGTCAGTTATGTATTTGAGATCAGTTAAGATTATTAGTATTGACAACTCTTCACTCAAAAACATAAACAAAGAACAGCTGTTTTTTGCAAATAATACATTTGTAAAATGAAAAATTTTGAAAAAATGTTAAATAAACACTTAAAACAATAATAATTAAAACAAAACAATTAAGAAAATTGCAATTTATCTAAAATATTAAGTTTTTGTTTTTCCGAAATCATTGTTTTATTGTTTTTGTTAATTGTGTTTTCTCACTTATAAGTTAAGTTTAATTGGCCAATAATACTCAATTGAACTAAGATAAGTAACTGAAAAATACAAAAAATATATATTAAACTAGGTTTAAACAAAGAATGTAGATTATCTTTATCTGAAAACCCCGCCCATAGTTAAACTAAGATAATAAGTAACTTTACTGATTACTAAAAAAACACAAAACATCGATTAAACTAGGTTTAAACAAAGAATTTAGATTATCTTTGTTAGACGACTTAACTTTTCCTATTTTCAATTATTTTCAGCATAAAATGTTGCTGTTTAAAAAATTTAATTTATTATTATTTTATTTGCAAGATTTTTAAGTTATTTTTAATAATTTTGGTAATTCAGAAACTCTTTATCACAATTAGTCATCATAAACAAAACAAATAAATTTAGATTTTTTATATATTTGTTTTCTAGGAATTAAACATTTTATTTTTGATTATTTCAATTACAAACATATTTACTTAAATTTATTAAAATTAAATAGGGAGAAAAATGTTTCTAATATCTCAAATAAAACCACAAGTGGAACCAATAAAGATAAAAAATTTTTGAAGTATATAAACAACCCACAGTGGTATAGGAAAAAAAAAGAGGGAAATAATTCGGTAACTTCTAAACGGTTAATCCGATTTTAATGAAATTTGGTATGCACAAAAAGGAGGTGTTGTCGAGTTTAGGTTTTGAATTTGGACCTTATAGGCCAACCAGGGGCCCGGCGGGGGGTCCTCAAATTAGGACACCTCGGCTATGTTAAATTTTTAAAACGATCTTATTTCTTCATTTGAGCTCCGATTTAAAAAAAATTTCGTATATAGAATCTTCTCATCGAGCACTATAAAAAATGTCGTAAATTATCTCTTATAGTTTAGGAGATATTCGCATTTGAAAATTAAAATTTTAAAATTTTTACCGTTCTTAATTTAGTTTTTTGATAATAGCGGGTCCAAATATTCCCGATTTTCGCCATTTCTTTTTTTATTCGCTTAACAACAAGTTTATATATCAAGCAGTGAAAGAATTATGTAAAAATCATGACTGAGTCCAAAGTTATAGGCATTTTAATTTAAAAAATAAAAAAAGGCGATTTTTTTGCCATTTTTTTTGGGAAAAAAGTATCTTTTTCTTTTTAAGTTATCTAAAAAGTTTCTAAGAAGATGTATATAGAATTTATACTTTTTGAAAAGCTGACTTTACATAAAATACGATAAATGAAACAAAACCTAAAAATTTTTGATACTGAGGGGACCAGGTCCATCCAAAAAACCCTATTTTTTTATAGAAAATTCAATTTTGAGCAAAAATTCTCAAATCGCATAGTCGATATCAAATTATAGTGACCTGTTTTATATGACCCAATATGTTCTTAATCATTTTGTAACGGGTTTCGATAACCCCGCCCCTGGTATGGATATAATAGGCAAAAAACCAAAAAATCCCATTTTTGGGATTTTTTAAAACTTTTTTGGGAATTCCGGGATTTCTAATAAGAAAATTCGAAATTTTTATTTAATTTTGGATTTTGAGTAAAAAAAATCTACCTAACTGTAAAATTTCATCAAAAAATATTCATAAATAAAATTTTTATTGCAATTTGAAAAATTTGTATCTTCGCAAAAACTGAATAAAAAACATTTTTTAATTTTTTTAAAAAAAGTATTCCGCGAAACACAGTTTTGAAAAATAGACAAAATTACCTTTCCATTGATATATAACATGCCTACCTAATGTTTTTTAAGTGACAAATTAATTAGGGAAAACTCAACATCTTTTAGAAAATTTACCTAGCACTATTATTTTCATCCATAACGTTAACTCTTAAATTTGTTACATATATTAAAAAATTTTCAGGTATTATTTTTTAAACTGCAATGATTTTTACCCCTATAGGTCACTTTAATAGGTAGCTTATTAAAGTGACCTATTGAGGAAAAATTCATTACATAAGGATACGTTAGACATATTAGGTAGAATATCATAACCCTTTAAAAAATAATTTAATTTAAGTACCTGTAATTAATATATAAGACAGGTTTATATCTGTTTGTAATTATTTGTAATTTTCTAACCATGGCGATCGTACTAAAAAAAATGATTTGTGCTCCATTTTATTTGAACACTCTTCAGCTCCTTTTCAAGATAAAGTGAACTTCTTATTGAAATATATTGAAACTGCACATAAAAATAAAGTGGATAAAACTGATATATGTAAAATTGAAAATTTTATAAAATCAGTTGATATAAAACTGAAGAGTGTTCGGTATTCCATTGCTAAATTTCGATCGAAATTTTCTGATTGGCTGGATGAATGTGTAGAAGTTGCTATTTGCGTATCAACTGTTGGTGCTCCCTGTAAGCAGTATGAGGATTTGAGCTCAAAATCTAAGAGGAAAAGGTTATCAACTTCACTAGAAACCTTATCTAACGAAGAAGTTTCGGACACTTTTAAAGCAATGTTAAGAAAAGAAAAACAGCCTTTGGATGCCATAAAAATTGCAAATATTCTTCCAACCGCATCACCAAGACGACTGAAAAGAATTGTAAAGAGTATACCCACACCATCATCTGATACAACGTTCACTGAGGAAGAAGCTATTGCGCTTATGTTGCAGCTGGGATTAAGTCGTGATAACTACATAACGTTAAGAAAGGCGCTATCTGAAAAAGGAGTGGATGTTTTACCATCATATGACAAAATAAATGAAAAGAAGAAAAGCATTATACCACCTCCTATTGAAATAACTGATCGGATGCTGTTATTGGACTCGGCGCTCTACTCGAAAATACTGCTTTAAGGATTGCTTCTGACTTTTCTTCAGACCAACTAAAAAAAAAAAATTCTTGTGATCTTCAACTCATTTGTAAGTGGGGATGTGATGGATTATCAGCACTCTCGGAATATAAACAAATCAACACAAGTGAATCATCTTCCGAGTATAAAAGTGTATTTA
Source organism: Lucilia cuprina (assembly GCF_022045245.1). Lineage (NCBI taxonomy): Eukaryota > Metazoa > Arthropoda > Insecta > Diptera > Calliphoridae > Lucilia > Lucilia cuprina. The sequence goes on along the minus strand of NC_060953.1, from coordinate 65,680,120 downwards.
TGGCATCGCTAGTTCCATTAAGAATTCGAAAGTATGCTGACAGCGATTCTCCATCAACCAGTTTCGATGATATTTGGAAGAATTCGACTCCAGGATCCAAAGCTTTTTGTAGGCCAATAAGCTTTGAGTATATAAAGGAATCCAAAACAACAACGCAAGATTTGATAAATCATATTGAAGCAGAAATTAAAAACTTGGAACCTATAACAATCGAAATAGAAAATTATTCGTTTAACATGTCCTATGATTTAAAACTTACAATGATTGATGGGAAAGTTGGAAATGCCATTACAGGAACATCATCTACTTGGAACTGCTACATATGTGGTGATAAAAAATCAGAATTTTCGAATATTTCCAAGCAAAGATCAATAAATGAGGAAACATTACAATTTGGAATATCCCCCCTACATGCTCGCATACGATTTCTGGAACATTTTCTACATTTAGCATATGATTTAAAGTACAGAAGCATACCGGAAAATGCAAACAAAAGTGCAAATAACAATAAGGAGTTAATGGAAATGAGAGCCAGTGAGAAACGAAGAATTCAAGAGGAATTTAAAAAGCGGATGGATTAAATATTGATAAACCACTCACAGGATATGGAAGCACAAACGATGGTAATACCGCTAGACGTTTTTTTAAACATTTTGAAACTACTTCCGAAATAACCGGAATTAGTATGGATTTACTGCAAAAGGTCAATATTATTCTAATGGCGATAAATAGCAAGCATAAAGTGAACGCAACAAAATTTGGAGAGTATTCTACAAAAGTTTCTAAATTACTTTTGGAATTATATCCCTGGAAAGAAATGACACCTACAGTTCACAAGATATTATGTCATGGAAAGGTCATCATAGAACATAATATTCTGCCTTTAGGAGAGCTTACAGAAGAACCCCAAGAATCGAGGAATAGAGACTTTAAGCATATTCATCAGTTTAGCTCAAGGAAGTGTTCTAGGCAGTCTCAAAATGAAGATATTTTTTAATAATCTGATTCTATTTTCTGATCCTGTTTTATCTACTATAAGGAAACGTTGGATTTGCTACAAAACGTTAGCATTTGAAAATATTCATGAATTTAAAGATTTACTTTATCTTTTAGATATGGACTACTGTGATACCGATTATTTTACAAAATTATATTAATTTATAAAAAAAAATAAATAAAGACTATTTTTATATAAAATAAATACTTGTTAATTTTTTTTAAAGATAAAGAATAAAAGATTAATCGTAAAAAGTGGCTGTAAAAATTCATAAAAATTTAGGTAGTAAAACATGCCTAACAAATGTATGGATGAAAATAATAGTACTAGGTAAATTCTCTAAAAGATGTTGAGTTTTCCCTAATTAATTTGTCACTTAAAAAACATTAGGTAGGCATGTTATATATCAATGGAAAGGTAATTTTGTCTATTTTTCAAAACTGTATATAATTTTTAAAAATTAAAAAATTCGCGGAATACTTTTTTAAAAAAAATTAAAAAATGTTTTTTATTCAGTTTTTGCGAAGATACAAATTTTTCAAATTGCAATAAAAATTTTATTTATGAATATTTTTTGATGAAATTTTACAGTTAGGTAGATTTTTTTACTCAAAATCCAAAATTAAATAAAACTTTCGAATTTTCTTATTAGAAATCCCGGAATTCCCAAAAAAGTTTTAAAAAATCCCAAAAATGGGATTTTTTGGTTTTTTGCCTATTATATCCATACCAGGGGCGGGGTTATCGAAACCCGTTACAAAATGATTAAGAACATATTGGGTCATATAAAACAGGTCACTATAATTTGATATCGACTATGCGATTTGAGAATTTTTGCTCAAAATTGAATTTTATATAAAAAAATAGGGTTTTTTTGGATGGATCTGGTCCCCTCGGTATCAAAAATTTTTAGGTTTTGTTTCATTTATCGTATTTTATGTAAAGTCAGCTTTTCAAAAAGTATAAATTCTATATACATCTTCTTAGAAACTTTTTAGATAACTTAAAAAGAAAAAGATACTTTTTTTCCCCAAAAAATGGCAAAAAATCGCCTTTTTTTAAATTTTTTAAATTAAAATGCCTATAACTTTGGACTCAGTCATGATTTTTACATAATTCTTTCACTGCTTGATATATAGACTTGTTGTTAAGCGAATAAAAAAAAAATGGCGAAAATCGGGAATATTTGGACCCGCTATTATCAAAAAACTAAAGTAAGGACGGTAAAAATTTTAAAATTTTAATTTTCAAATGCGAATATCTCCTAAACTATAAGAGATAATTTACTGCTACGACGACATTTTTTATAGTGCTTGATGAGAAGATTCTATATACGAAATTTTTTTTAAATCGGAACTCAAATGAAGAAATAAGATCGTTTTAAAAATTTAACATAGCCGAGGTGTCCTAATTTGAGGACCCCCCGCCGGGCCCCTGGTTGGCCTATAAGGTCCAAATTCAAAACCTAAACTCGACAACACCTCCTCTTTGTGCATACCAAATTTCATTAAAATCGGATTAACCGTTTAGAAGTTACCGAATTATTTCCCTCTTTTTTTTTCCTATACCACTGTGCAACCCTTCAAACAGTCAAATTTTCGTTAATTTTTTAACGTGTAAATGTATAAGCAAGTTTTTATTTGCAATTCAAGTCTGAATTGAAGAACAGCTTAAGCATTTAATCAAAGTTTAAAGAAAAAATGTCTTATTATGTTTTTATAATGTATTAACTTTAAAATTTTTAAATAATATTATTTAACATTTTCTCATTACAGTTTTTTCTTAATGGCTGCATTGATCGTTTTGACAACAACCTCACATTGCCAAATGATTTCAATAGAAGGAAAAATTAAAATTTAATTATTCGCTCTAGGTGTGCAGTAAGCATCTCCTCTCACACTCATCTCAAATTGAATAACAAACAAACAAAAAACTAAACATTCCTTCAACGAATTAAAGAAATATAAATAAAATAATACAAAATAATTAAAAAAAGACAAAAAAACCAACCATAGTTTCACATAAAACATACAAATTTTACAAAAATGACATTGAAAACTTTAGATGTTTATTATCATCAGCATTCAAGATTAAGTCAAATCAAGTCATCATGGAAGACGATGAGCTTAAGTTTATTACTGCTGCTAGTAATTTGTAGTTTGTGCAAAACAAGTTGTGCATTTGACATGAATACCAAATTAAATTTAAAGCCTACAAAATATACCGACTGGTCAAAGAATGTAACATATAAAAGTACAACAGATTACAATGCACGTGGCATGAAACCTTTATATGATATCACCCAAAAAGTAATGTGGCTTTTGATTGGTGGCGAAAACCCAATACCAGATGGTGAGTAAGAATTTTAACACTTTTCAGTTGTAGTACTAATTTACTTTTTGTTTTCTTACAGGCTATTTAACGTTTAAAGATTCGACGGTACAGTTGGGACCCAAAGTAGAGCGCAATGAATGGGGTGATCTGATTCTACATTATTGGCCTATTTTATTGATTGTTTTAATTGTAGGAGTTCTAGTGGCTTCTATGCCTATAATAGGGTAAATTTGTGCAAAATAGTTTGTTGTTTTATTTTTTAGATTTTAATTTTGTTTTTTCTTTTTCACTTTAGCTTATGTTTCTGTTGCTGCCGTTGTGCTGGTGCATGTGGTGGTCGTTCGGAGCCATTTGATAAAAAACATGATACCTGCCGCCGTGTTTTTCTAGGTTTCTTTTTAATACTTTTAGCCACAGGAATATTGTAAGTTTTACTATTTAATTAAGCTTTTGCATTAGCATTTTTATAACAAAAAAAAATTTACATAAACTAAAACATGCAATAAATTATGAAATCTTTTGAAGGTTTGGTGTTATTGTGGCATTTGCCACCAATAGTTATATGCAATATGGTATAGATGACAGCACTGCCGTTGTACGTGCCGGTAGCAATGATACTCAAACATTCTTAGATGTTACCTCAGAACAATTGGAATATGTTTTAGTTAATAATTACAAACAGTTATCCGATCAATTGGAACTGATACTAAGAGGTAGTTTTTGCAATTTTTATACAATTAAATAATAATATTTAATTTATTAATATTTCTTTTTGTTAGAAACCTCTGACTTTATCATTACTCAGTTAGAACAAAAGTCTATGGCTGTTTCGGTGGGTTATCTAACTGATTTTCTTAAAAAACTGCCAGACTTGCAGAGAAAATTACAGAAAATGAAATTAATAACAAATGATCTAAGGGTCTATGCTTCTCAATTAAGTGATGGTAATAACTTTTGTTTGAAGAAATTTAAAAAACTTATTTCATTTTTATTTTAATTTTATTTTAGGTTTACGTGGTGTTAAACGTGATTTATTAGTTATGCTTAACAAATGTTCAGATCAGTCTTGTAAGGAAGTTTTAAATAGATATGAAATTGGAAAACTAGATGCCAATGGTATCCATTATGATCAGGTAAGTTTACATAAAATGTTTGTTTATAAGTTATTGCAAAAAATTATATTTTAATTTATATTAAACATTTGCTTTTGCAAAAAATAACTAAATGTTTAATATTATCTTTAATGCTGCTTAAAAATTAACAAAAGATGGTAGATCGTTATTTTCCTAAGGTATGTCGTTTCAAAAGAAATTTGCATTCATTTTAAAACTGATTTTGGTTTAAATTTGTAGGAATTTGTGAAATGTTTTTGTTTTTATAAATTTTCAAAAAATATTTTATTAAAAAAATTCTCAAAATTTCTTTCTAATTTTTAAAAATGTTCTTTTGGTATTTCTTTATTTTTTAGAAAAAAAATTAAAAAAATATATATTTCCTAAAAAAAAATTTAAAAAAAAATTAGTTTAAAAAAATTTTGAAATTTTTTTTATAATTTTTCGAAATTTGCGTTTTTTTCTTATTAAAAAAATTATATTTTAAACTGCTACTTCTGGCAACTTTGGCATAAGATGGCGGGTCTTTTCCTCCTTCTAGCTTCTTCTTCGGGGCTTCTTTTGAGATACCCTTACCTTCGAGGTTGATTTCGCCAACGTGTTCGTCTTCGGAATATCTAGCTTGGCGTTGTCACCCTTACTCGCAGGACTCTCACTTGTGGTTCCTTTGAGTAAAGTATGGCTTGGCTTCGACTGTGTATTAGAAGGCGGGGAGCTCTTTTTCTTCTTAGGTTTATTGTCAGTTATCAACTCCTCGGGAGACCTGATCCTTTTTACCTCAGATCTTGTGAGAGAATTCGATTTTTCCTTTGGAGTGTCGTGGGATTGGCAACCTATGATTTCATGAAGCATCTTTTACAACTTCCTCCTCTGTGCTCCAGAAAGTCCTTTCTTAGTAATAGGTAGTTTAGCTATGCTATCACTCACCTCTTTCACCATTTGCTCTACTTCATCCTTTTTGGGATTTGCTATAATTGTATTATTATTATTATCATCTGAGGATTCAGAGTCGGAGCCCTCACCTATATTTAAAGGCTCTTTCCGGGTACATCCTTCTCTTTCACCCCTATATTTTTGCCAGTGGCATGCTGTACACTTGACGCATTGTCCGCCACGGAGGCCAAGGTACCCACCTCCGTAGTAGTATTTTGCTCTCGATTAAAGTATGTCGACGACACGTGACTCGCGAGTAGATCAACACTTGCCGCCGGTACTGGGTTATTTAGGCCCTGCACCGTAACTTTTATCTCTTTATTTTTAATTTCCATATTTGTTTTTTCAGTTTTTTGGTCCGCGGGGAATATAATATTCCCAGTTGGTGGATAATCTGTCCTCCCTCAGCTTAAGTGAAATTAAAGCTGGGAGAGGACAAATGATCCATCACCACCTCCTATCCGCCACCCGGGCAAGCGCGCGGTAGAAAAAACTGGAAAACTATTCTTATAGAGAAAATCCTATGTTTTATAGAAAATTTTGTGTGATTTTTTTTCTAAAACTTTTTTATAAAATTCTCATTTTATACAAAATTTTCAAAAAATTCACAAAAATTCTCTTTTTTTAAATTAATTAAAAATGTCTCTTTTTTTCATAAAATTTGTTGGTTTTTAGAAAATTTTTTAACCATTTTTTATTTCTTTTTCAAAATAATTTCTCTTAGAACATTTAAAAACTTTTTCGAAAAGTTCTCAATTTATAGAAAAATTTATAAAAAAATAAATTTTTAAAAAATTCTCTTTGTAAATTTCAAAAAAATTAAATTTTTATGAAATTTTCGTAGAATTCTTAATTTCGAAAAAGTTTTATAAAATTTTCGAACAATTTTAAATTTCAAAGAAAATTTACTTTTTTTATAAATCGTATATGTATTAACGTTTCTTATTTCCTGCATTCCTTTAGCTGCCTGATGTCACTTCTATAATTGAAAACTTAGAGCAATTAATAAGCGATGATATAGCCTCGGCTGGAGAACGTGGCAATAAAGCTTTGAAAGCCATGCGTAAACATTTAAATGATACAATTGCCATATATACGCCACAAATTGTTGATGCCATTACTAAAGCCGGTAAGTTGTCACAGAAATCTATTCTTAATCGAAATTCAAATTATATTTTTACCTTTTGTTCTTCGAAATTTACAGGTGAAGGTTTGCATAAAGCTTCAAATGATATTAAAACAAAATTGCAAAATGTTTCAAAAATTATTGGTACAAATACCCATAAATATACCAATATTGCTGATAATTATCGTATTGAATATGGTCCATATCGTTTCTATGTGGGCATTGCTGTATGCTCCGTTTTATTATTAGTAAGTTTTTTCCCCAAATTTTGCTCGAAATTGGATTTGTAATTGATTTTGATTACGTTTTTTAGGTTTTAGTTTGCTTAGTGGCAGCATTATTGTGTGGCATATGCGGAAAACGTCCAGATGGTTATGGTGATGATTGCTGTAATAAGGGTTCTGGTTCACGCTTCCTTATGTTGTAAGTTTTTAAATAAGATTTTAATCATGTCCAACCAGCTATTTTTTAAAAGAGATTAACATTTTTTCTAACCACTTCCTTTTTCCAACTTTCAGCGCTGTCGCTATTATATTCCTGACCATCTCCGCCATTACATTAATTGCTTTAATACACTTCCTAGTAGGCATTGTGGTTTACAGAGGAGTTTGTGTGCCACTTAAGTAAGTTAAACTTAACTCAATATTCATTTTAATCTAACTAACTTTCCTTTTATATAGGGATCCCCAAAACGATGCCGTTTTTGCTGAATTCGATAATTTAGTTGATCTAAATGAGATTATGTATCCTTCAAAAATCAAGGGTAAAGCTGCCTCGGGTTCATTGCCTCCCTTTAGAATTTCTCATGTTATTGCTGCCTGTAAAGCCAATCAAACCATCTATGAAGTATTACACATTAATAATCTGGTCGATATACATGAAATCAATGAATATCCATCACACTATAAAATCAATCAAACACTTGAGAATCTAGTGCAAGGTATTGATTTTGATGACAGAGGTGTGGAAATCTTAACAGCCGCCGATAAACAACGCATTTTGAGTCTTAGAGACTCTGCCTTAAAAGATTTTGATTCTAGCCATTTTATTGATAATCTTAATGATGATATTACTAAACACTCACTCACCGAAATTGCCAATCAATTGCGCGAAACTGCCAATAAAATCTTAAGTCCCGACATGAAAGACGTACAAGTATCTTTACGTAATCAAGCTTTGCATTTAGAGACTTATGATCAAAATCTTGTTATACCTATGAAAAATCAATCATCTGAATTAATTAAATTGGCTCAAGATCTAGATAAAACTCTTAGTTATAAGGACCGTCCATTCCAAGAGTCGATACCATTGCTGGTGCAGGAAATCGAGAGAGCACAAGCTTTTATACAAAAAGATGGTCGAGTCTTTGTTAAGGCAACAGCAGAGGATTTCACCAATCATTTTGCGGGGGAAATAATGCGCTATTTGAATATGGTGGTAACATCGGTTGAGAAAAAGATTGGTATTTGTGCACCCATGGCTAAAGTTTATGATGCGGGCGTGGTGGCCACTTGTAATAGTATTGTTGATCCTTTGGTAAGCCAAAGAAAAACTTATTATCTTTAACGTTTTTTTTTATTAATTGTTGCTAAATTTCTAGAATGGTTTCTGGGCTGGTGTTATGTGGTGTGTTATATTATTCCTACCAACTTTAATTGTTGCCGTCAAGTTGTCTAGTCTTTATCAAAAATCTGATCCCTATCCTGGTCCTTTGGTTGAATCGTAAGTGAAAGTTTAATCATAATATTTTCCGCTTAATAGTATACCACACACACACAAAAACATTATCAGCAAACAGATTGTTGTACTTTTAAAAATTTTAGTAACCAACCATGTTATAATGGCATTTATATTTTGAATGATCTTTCAGTAGTTAACTTTTTGTTCAACATTTTTGACTTTTATTATTGATTGTTAACATGATGATGTAGTTATTTCTAATATTTGTGAACGTGTGTTGACATTTTTTTGTATCATAAACTAAAATATAAAAAAAAATAACTTTTCAGGGAGTATTTATATGATGCTTACAGTGAGCGTGATCACATTCCATTGGCAAAGTAAGTGTGGCTTTATGAAAAAATAAAATTACAATATTTTTTCAATCATTTTCATTATTATTAATCATTATAATTTTAAACTAAATTATCACATTAACTTTATATCAAGTAATATACGACAGCTGTAATTAATTTGTTCAATTCACAATCAAGTTGTATATTGTACCTACTAAAGTGTAAAAAAAGTGATTGTGAACAGATCTTTGCAGCAAGTCATTGTTCTCAATGAAAAAACAGTCCAATCGGTCCATAAATAATGAAGATATGAGTAAAATTCCGAGACCACCTCTGAAAATTTCATGAAAAATTTAAATTTTTCGTACATGCTTATACAAAACAATAAAAAACAAACAAAAACAAGTATGAATGTATAGTCGGGCGTAGCCGACCATATGATACCCTACACCAGTCAGTATGTATGTTAAAAATGGGGATTATTTAAAAAAATAAAGCATTTGGTTTGTTTTTTAACTTTATTTCGGAATATTTTTACTTTTTTTTGGCAAAAAAAGACATTTTTTTTAAGAGGGCTCAAAGGGGAGTAGGGCAAAATATGGCCCTACCCTTAAAAATGTTGGTAGGGGGAGTTAAGTCTTCTTCAATATTATTTATGTAGAATTTAAAAGTGTTATTAGTGTTTGTAAGTGAATTTTTGTGAAGGGGAGTTTGTATGGGGGATAGGGTCAAATGAAGCCCAATCATTACAAAAATCGGTAGTGTCATTTAAAGTTCTAGTAACCTAAGTCTTGTCGACTTTTGTTAACATAATAGATCATTTAAATTAATTATAAGCCAAAAGGCCCTATTTGGGGGGTACGGTTGTATGGGGGCTAGTCGAAATAATGGACCGATCTTAACCATTTTCAATAGGCTTGGGCCAAGAGAAGCGTGTGTGCCAAATTTCATCCAAATTGCGGCCTGTACCTTGCGCACAAGGTTTACATGGACAGCCAGCCGGCCAGCCAGACGGACGGACATAGCTTAATCGACTCAGAAAATGATTCTAAGCCGATTGGTATATTTTAAGGTGGGTATAGGACGAATATTTTCGTATGTTACAAACATCAGCACAAACCCAATATACCCCACTAAAGTGGTGTAGGGTATAACAAAACACAGTATCAAACGGTAAATTTTTTTTATTGTGGTTTCTTGTTTATAAACAAAAATCAAAGAATGAATATGACGTTACGTTACGTTGTTACTGGCTAGAAACATGAAATTAAGTACGTAGAGCCCGGATTAGACAAGAACACATTAAAGGGGACTTTTTGGTACTTTTACGTTCTACAAAAGGTACTTTTTGAATTTTCTATAATGTTGAACCTAGAAACATGAAATTTAGCATGTAGGACCTTGACTAGGTAAGAACTTATAAAAAGGGACTTTTTGGTACTTTTTCGTTCTACAAAAGGTACTTTTTGAATATTCTATAATATTGAACATAGAAACATGAAATTAAGTATGTAGAGCCAGTATTAGGCTAGATCACATAAAAGGGGACTTTTTGGTATTTTTCCGTTCTACAAAAGGTACTTTTTGAATTTTCTATAATGTTGAACCTAGAAACACGAAATTTAGCATGTAGGACCTTGACTAGGTAAGAACCTATAAAAAGGGACTTTTTGGTACTTTTTCGTTCTACAAAAGGTACTTTTTGAATTTTCTATAATATTGAACATAGAAACATGAAATTAAGTATGTAGAGCCAGGATTAGGCTAGAACACATAAAAGGGGACTTTTTGGTACTTTTCCGTTCTACAAAAGGTACTTTTTGAATTTTCTATAATGTTGAACCTAGAAACATGAAATTTAGCATGTAGGACCTTGACTAGGTTAGAACCTATAAAAAGGGACTTTTTGATACTTTTTCGTTCTATAAAAAGTACTTTTTGAATTTTCTATAATATTGAACCTAGAAACATGAAATTAGCATGTAGGACCTTGACTGGGTAAGAACATATAATGGGGGACATTTTTGGTACTTTTTCGTTCTACAAAATGTACTTTTTGAATTTTCTGTAATATTGAACCTAGAAACATGAAATTTAGCATATAGGACCTTGACTAGGTAAGAACCTACAAAAAGGGACTTTTTGGTACTGTTTCGTTCTGCAAAAGGTACTTTTTGAATTTTCTATAATATTGAACATAGAAATATGAAATTAAGTATGTAGAGCCAGGATTAGACTAGAACACATAAAAGGGGACTTTTTGGTACTTTTCCGTTCTACAAAAGGTACTTTTTGAATTTTCTATAATATTGAACCTAGAAACATTATGTAGAGCCTGGATTAAGTGGGAACCCATAAAAGGGAAGTTTTTGGTACTTTTTCGTTCTTCAAAAGATACTTTTTAAAATTTCTATAATATTGAACCCAGAAATATGAAGTTAAACATGTAGAGCCCGTATTAATGGGCTACAATTGGTATTTTTTTGATTTTTTGTAATAAAATTCGTAATGACTGTTTTTTAACACATCATGGTGAAGGGTATATAAGATTCGGCACAGCCGAATATAGAACTCTTACTTGTTTATGCTAAAGTCGTTTGAATTTTTTACAATATTCGATAAACATATGAAAAATTGTCGTAGGAGTTTTATAGAGCTTTTGCATAGAAAATACCAACAACATTGTTATGACAATTGCAGCAGTTGCTGACATACAACGCTACAACATAGATTGTGAATTAAACAAATGTTTTAGAAATTTGTCGTGAGTTATGTATGTTTATGTTATATGTATGTGTTTCAAAAGTTAAACCAATCTTTTGGTTATTGGCAGTACCATTTGATATTTGTTTTTTTTTTTATTATTTTTTGTAAACATACATAATTGCATGATTATTTTCAAATACTTATTGCAGTTAGTATATTACTTTGTTTTAAATATAAAAAAGCTTTCTAAATTAAAATATATGTTTTTATTTAACTATACTACTATCTTCTTCTTGTCTTTTACTTCATTTTAATTTTTATTTATTCGTTAAAAAAAAACTTCATTACATTTTTATATGTTATGTTTTTGTCCTTTACTTGTATAGTGGTCCAAAAAATAAACGACGCAAGAATAAAGATCGCCGTCGTCGGGATTATTATGAGGATCCTGTAGGATCAACCTCACACGGCATACCACCGGTTGCCGCTGGGGCACGTGATACGCGTTACAGTGACATGGCACCCAAGTAAGTTTATGTTGAAAAATACTTTAAAAATCCCTCATTTATCCATCCATTCACCATTATAATTCCAACCCAAACCAAATCATACATCCTTCCATCCATTCTTCTTTTTCGTTATTATTTTCTTCAAATAAATTCCTTTTTTTCTTACGAATGTTGAATGATTTTAACAGCTTGATATCGTTCAATACAATTTCCTTTTAATGTGTTGTAATAACTAATTGGGAATGCTCTTTTTTTAATCATTTTTAACTTTTTTGCTCTTTAACCAGTTAAGTAGAAGTATATATAATGTAAGCAGCTTTAAGCATTAATAAATGCTTGTTTTTTTTCTAAAATTAATTCAAAAACATTTAATAATTTTTCATTTACATACCTGAATATGTTATTCATCTTAATATTATTATTATTGTTTTTTTTTAATTTTTTTATTTATATAAATGTATTTTTTAATTTTTTACACTTAGAAATTTGGTTGAGGCTACTGATACAAGGCCAAAAGCATTGTCGGCAGATGGTTTCTTTTAGGTATTAACTTTTTAACTCAAGCCACTATATATATAGTGTGTGGGTCTGTTTTTTTTTTATGTGGTATGATGTGATTAAAAGATGTTTTTGTGTGCTTTTACATTTTATTATGTTTTATTCAATTAATTTCATGCATTAAACTCTCATTTTAAACATTATTGTATATTTTTTACTCAAATGTCAAAGTTAGCAGTTAATTTTTTTTGTTTAACATATTCATGGCTTTATTTAAAACTTATCTATCCGCTTTATTAAAAACAAATTGCACAAACGTTTAATGATGTTTATTTAACAAAATGCTGTTAACCAAAAGTTTTAAAACTAATTAAAAAACAAACTTTAATTAATGATATCAGTGTTCTTAAATGATTTAAATTATTTAAATGAAAACAATAGTCCTTCTGTTTGTTTTAATATAAAACATGGCAATATCGAGAGAATTTAAAATGAATTTCTCTTAATGTTAAGTCTATAACTTACCTTGTAAATATAGAAGACTTAATAAGCTGACAGCAAAAAGTAAGTAGACAGGCAAATTTACCAAAATACAGTTTTCTAAAGGATTGATGAATCCAAATCTGCCCTAAACATTTGTGAGATTTGGGATATCGTGTTCTGAAATTAAAAAAACGAAATGCTTAGCTCTTTGAGACTTTTTAACAGCACCAAGACAGTTTTATTTATAAAATGTTGTAAGACATCTGAAAGTCCATTCTTGTACATTCGAATTTTCCTATAAAAATACTTTTTGAATTGTTTACAAATCTGCTGTAGTTTCTGAGATATGAACTTTTGAAGTTAACGGACCGACAGACATCGTTAAGTCGAATTAAAAAGTAATTTTAAATCGATTAGAACATCCTTAGGTAGATGTGGATTCAATAACTTTGTTTTTTGTAAATAATATTTACCAATCATAGCACCATGAGTTTTCAAGATTAAGATGAAGATATCTCGGAGAGTAAAGAAGATATATCAAATGTTAGGTCCTAATTTTAAAGTTGGCTGAATAGACTTTCACATGGCATACAAGATATTATAAATTAATTTCTTTTGGCGCTGCTATAACGTCTCAAAAAGGGCTAAAAATTTCATGAAACAATACCTCAAATCACAGATGTGAATGACAAAATTTAAAGTCATATTCAGATTTAGTACGGCTCAATTCTCTGAAAACTCTTACCTGGTCTCAGAGTTTCGACTTTTTTCAAATATTGTCGACCTGTGTAATTAGTGTTTTTCTCTTCCTTACTCTGACAGTATCTTTATCGAGAAAATTTGCTAGACATTTTCAACTTAATCTTTTTCTATGATTATTTCATGTTTTCATATTTTTATACTCTTCACTACTATAGCACTCACAAATATTGGTCCAAAGCCCTCCTTAGGGTATACCCTCCACTAATTTCTACGTCCCTTTGTATGTCCATGTAAGATAATTTGATGTAATGGTAATAAAATAACTTGTATTTGACTTTAGGTTAAGATATCTCGATGTTGCAAGAAGAAATAACAGAGGTTCAGACGACAAAATATCAGTTATATATAACAATGTCTTGACGCTGTTCCAACTTCTCAATTATTATCAAACATGATGTAATGACAAAATTCTTGCTCTAGAAAAATATTCTTTGGTCTCTGGGGTTTGACTTTTTTTTAATTTTTGTTAGCTTGTGTTATTATTTTTGAACCCATTCAATTTTGTTTGAAATAGTATAAACAACTAATTCGAAATTTTCTCATCTTCGTTTTTTATTTTATTTTTAAATCAATAAACACTAAAGTTAGACTCTGCTAAGAATCTTATTGCTATTCGGTAATTTGTTTTTAATTATTTATTATTATTAATTATTTTATTAAAATTATATTAAACAAAAAGTTTATATTTTTTAAACATTATGTTTCCTTTTCACCAACTATTAATAATAAAATATAATAATTTCAGTTCAGTTTTTCACAAAAAAGAATTAATTTTTCTCCAAAAATTTTACTTTTTATTAAATGTTAAATTTTTTAAAGTAAAATTTAGATTTTCTTTAATAACTTAAATATTCGTTAAAAATTTCACCAATGATTCATATAATTATAATGATATTTCGTAAAATACAAGAAAGTTTCTTGATTATTTTACGACATAATTTCGTTAAAGATATATGTTTAAATTCACAATTGATGTTGTACAGTTGTATCGTATTATGTTGTATATTTTTTATCATTAATTTGTTTTTCTTTTAAAAAAATATTTGACAAATTTTTATGATACAACGCTACAATGTTACGACTACAATTGTGAATTGGACAATAAGTTTTGGTAAAATATAAGAGAATTTTAAAATATTTATAAAAAGGTTTTAATATTACAAATAAATTAGTTACATTTTTTTCGTAAAATTAGGCATCAATTTTTAAAAGTAATAAAATTTCGTTCAAAATCGAAAACTAACCAACCGATTCACTCTGAAACCCGATTCGAAAGAAAAACATTTCGAATTTGTATGTTAAATATATTGTGTTTCGAAAACCTTTTCTTTCGAATCGAAATAGGGAGTTGCTCCCTAGTATTTGTTTATAAACTCTGCATATTTTATCGTTGAACTCTTCTTAAACTTTCCTTATTGGCCTCGGTTTAGGATCTATTAGTCTGTTTTCTAATAGTTTCTTTCATCTTATTTAATACCTTACCGTCAAAAACATTATTCGAAGATTAATTTTAACATTAATACCATGCCATAATTTTCTTTACATTCGTTAATGGTTGCATATTAAGGGTCAATGTTTAGCTGAAGGATTAGGGATTAAATTAAAATTAATCCTCGAAAGTGGATTTTGAATACTCAGGACGGGGTTTTCAGATAAAGATAATCTACATTCTTTGTTTAAATCTAGATTAATATATGTTTTGTGTTTTTCAGTAAAAAGTAACGTTACTTACTATCTTAGTTTAACTGAGTGTTATTGGCCAATTAAACTGAAGTTATAAGTGAGAAAACATAATTAACAAAAACAATAAAGCAATTATTTCGAAAGAACAAAAACTTAATATTTTAAGTAAATTGAAATTTTCTGATTTGTTTTGTTTTTTTTTATTATTGTTTTAAATATTTATTTAACATTTTTCCAAAATTTTATATTTTATAAAGTATTGTATGCAAAAAACAGCTGTTCATTGTTTATGTTTTTGAGTGAAAAGTTGGCAATACTAACAAAGTTAATTGAACTTAAATCCATAACTGAAAAACACAATCATCGGTAAAAGTCCGCCTAAATTTGTTCCGAGTTTAATCTCTAGGTGAAGAATTAGGGATTAAATTAAAATTAATCCTCGAAAGTTGTTTTTGAGTACTCAATTAGCTAATTTTGTTTGCGAGTTTAAGCGCCCAATGGAGCTGGTTTAGGCTTGAGCATGAAATTCAAATTCAGCTGATGCCAAAAAAAATTTATAAAATTTTATTAAAATAAACATTAAAATGTTTGATTTATCGATTAGTATAAATTATTGGGACTACACAATATATTTCTTTGTTTTGTCTGTCTTCTTCATTTTTATAAAACATTCATTGTTTTGATAACAAACAGTGACGTTTTCTGTTTGTTTTGTATGGCAACACTGTGAAGTTTAATCTTGTACTCAAAAACATCAAAGGGGATTAACATCAGAATCAATTTATTTTTAGATTAACTAATCTGATTATTAATTGGCATTTGATTGTCAACTCAAAAACCCGCTCTTATAAAAATAAGATTAGTTAAACTAGAAATAAATTTAATCTAATGTCAATCTCTTTTATGCTTTTTTTTATTTTTTTAACATTAGATCTACGTAATCTAAATCGATTATTAATTGACGTTGAAATTTGTCTCTTGAAAAAAAATTATTTCGAACAAAATTTACTTCCTATTAACATTAATGTAAAGCATAATAAATGAAATAAATTCTTGCATAAATCTATAAAAGATTATCAAAAGTTTATATGGCGAATGAATAATTTAATTTCTACTGAAACCTTTGCATGTCCTAAAGTTATAAAATCTAAAACTCTTTTTATGACATGTCATGATATATAAATTGAATGTATTGTATGTGTATAGTAAATATAAATAACAATGTGAAACAAACATGTATAAATATGTATGTTGTAAATTTAATAATGACAACTAAAACCCACGAACCTATAAAAAAAAACTATTTGAAAGTTTCCTAATAACTCTATGTATTATATATATATAATAATTTACTGATATAAAAAATTTTGATATAAAAAATATAAATATATTTTATTTTTTCTTTCTTTTCTGCTTGTTTGTTAGGCATTGGGATGGCGGACCACCCAGATATCAAAACCCACCAATGGCACCTCCAGCATCTGAATATGAACGCCCACCACCATATTATTATCCTGGCGCTTCAGATCAGGACTAAGTGATCTATATTGAAATTCAGTTTTAAGCTGATGTATTCTCATTAAACAACAACAACAACATAGATGGAGTTTTCCCCAAGTTAATTACATACAATTAAACAATGAGGAATGTGTAGCAGCAGAAGGCGGAACGTAAACATACTAATACAAAGGAACAGAAGTTATTTGAAAAGAAATTCGAAAAGAGCCATCATAGTTTTATAAATACAAATACTTATATAACACATATACATACATATATTATTGTTAAACATAATGTACGTTCTCATTTTTTATTTAGTTTTTTCTTTCTTTTATTTGTTTTTTTGTGAAACTTTTATTTTTAACCAAATGTAACTTAAAGCAGTATTTGCCAAAATGTGTTTATAAGAAGAAAAACAAAAAATCAAACAAAATACAAAATACAGAGTAGAGTCATTTACATTCAAATTAAAATATATAAAGAAAAGCATAACAAATTATAAATAATATTGATAACTGAAAGTCGAATTAAAAAAAAAAAGAAAAACATTAAAAATATTGTTATTGACAACAATGTGTGGATGTGGAAGTTTAACGTAGAGGTTGTTTATCGTGAAGGCAACAGCTTTAAAATTGACATTTCAATTCTTAAATTTAGTACCAACTACTTTTAGATAGACCCAAAATGTTTTCATATATGTATACATATTATATACTACCCCCCCTAATACCCCCCTCCTCCCCCACTAAAGAATTTCTCCAGGGTGTTTAATTAAGACATTTAAAATGCGTGTTTGAGCACAACGGCACGTCACAACAATGTCAACAATAAACAAATGACCATTGAAATATTAGATTAAAACCCCCGCCCGCCCTTCAAAAAAAACAATGGAGAATAATGTGGAATTATTTTTATTATATATTTTATTAATCAGTGAGACTGTAATTTTTTATGAGTTAGATTATTTTTATAAATAATTATAATTATTAATTATTATTATTATTATTAATTTGTAAACAAACATCAACAATGCTGATGATTTTTTTAATATGATAATGAATTTTTATGATAAATAATATGCATTTAATTATATAATGAAAATTGTTAAACGATTCAAATTAAAAACAAAAAAATACTTGAAAAAAAAAACAAAAAAATACTTGAAAATTTGAATTTTTTTACAAAGAAACTCAAAATCCAGTTTTTTAATATATATAAATATTATTATAATAATGATACAATAATTGTATTTTCTTTCTTTTTTTCTTTTATTTTTTAATAGCCATAGTTGTATTTAATATTAGATATAAATACATGTAAATTTAAGGCACCTTCCAAAGGAATGTGCAAGTTTAATGCAAACAGAAGAAAAATTAATAATAAACAATAAATTTATAATAAAATTTAAATAAACAAAAAGCTAAAAATGAGAAAAAAAATAATGGAATATTAAGAAAACTTATTATAAATTTAGAATGTCCTCTTTTGGAGTTGGAAATTTTATTTATGTTAATTTTACATTTTGAACATACAATTAGAAAGTTATTACATGTTTTTATTTGATTTTAAAAAGTCATTCAAATAAACTTATTTAAACACATATGTAAGAAAAGGTGGAGTGTCATACTGTCCAATATCATAATGTCCATGGACGTTATGACAAATTCCAAAGCGTAGCAATAAGCAAAAGGTCATAAAGTCTATGGATTACAAATAGTAAATTTATCAAAAAAAGCATAATTTAATTTAGTTTATAACGCATGCGCCTGTCTGAAACCCGGCTATCCAGGACAGTTCTTTAGGGGAATCCAAAACGCAACATACGTCATACTTATGAACAATTATTTTCGGGATAAGAGTGTTTTCTTTACTAAATTCTAAACAAATTTTTCAATACAATTTAGTCAAATTTTCCAATACATTAAAAGAAACACAATGTCCATGGACTTTATAACACTTTTAAAAATTGTCATAATGTCTATGGACACTATATGTACTTTAAAGGAACATGCATTGAAAATAGGATGTAGCAACTATTGTCATACAACAATCTCCAAAAACAGTGTGAAGTGACAATATTTTTTGGCAGATCAACTTAATGGCCTCTATTCAGCATTTCAATTTAAATCTAATTTTTTTTCCTTTTGGCAACTTTGGTTTCTGCACTTTAGTTCGACTCTCCGCCTAATAAACAACTTCCAAAAACGTAATTACAATAGAAATGCAGAATACACACAATCGTAGAGCATTGAAACGAAATAGAATTGCTTCTTCTTTTTATTACGATTCAGTTTTTTGTTGGAATACTTTTTTTCCGATCATTGCGTAACTGAATGCGTAAACGTAATCGAAATGCATAGGGGTGATTGTCTGAAAATGAAATTGTCAGGTTTTCTTACTATCGTCAGAACGGACAATTTACTTATTGCTAACAAGTTTTCATTGTTAGTGTCTTACTAGATCTGCCAACAATGTATGATCTGACAACCGTGAATAAATAGCTTCACTCTTTCGAGAGTATTTCGATTCTTGGTGAGTACATCATTGTCCGACATATCAGTCACGTAACGTTGTTGTTTCAACAAATTCTCATTCATTTTGTTGATTTAGGGCGGGTTTCTTACTACTAAGTTAAACTAGACATAACTTCGGAACTTCGGAACAAAATTAGTTGGACTTTAACTGTTGATTGTGGTTTTCAGTTATTTTGGTGAACTTTGTTAGTATTGCCAACTTTTCACTGAATAATATAAACAATAAACATATGTTTTTTGCAAATAAAACTTTTGTAAAATGAAAAATTTTAGAAAAATGTTAAATAAACATTTAAAACAATAATAAATAAAACAAAACAAATCAGAAAATCGCAATTAACTTAAAATATTAAGTTTTTGTTTTTCCGAAATCATTGTATTATTATTTTTCATAATTGTGATTTCTCACTTATAACTTAAGTTTAAACTAAGATAATAAGTAACGTAACTGTTTACTGAAAAACACAAAACATGTATTAAACTAGGTTTAAACAAAGAATGTAGATTATCTTCATTTGAAAAAACCCGCCCTAATAATGATTTTTCACTGTTTTGAGTCATTTCTAGACTTAAAACATTATGTTATTTTGAAGCTGGCAACGCAACTGAAGTTCTACTCATAAATAGTTTTGGAATTCGCAACTTTTGTGTTAGCAGTTTTCACTTTGCAATGTATAGAACTTAGATAAGAAATATTTATGAAAAACTTTAAAGTTTCCCAATCATATCTGACTGTTTTCTCCTGCTTCAGGGTGTTTTTCGTTTGCCTCTTGTTTTAATCTAATCGGTAGCATCGCCTAACTGTATAGTGTGTTCGAAGTTTTGTTTTTGATAACATAAAATTGTACTTTGTTACATGAAGGACTATGATACATAACTCAACTAGATTTTCGGAGAGACGATTAAATATCTATGGAACACTTTAAAGTTTCTTATTTCTGTTGCTTTCCCTGCCATCTGGCGTTTTGCGTTTCCCTCTTGTGTTGATCTAACGGGATGAAAAACCAGAGAGCTCTTACGGTGGCTCTTCGCGTATGCCGGGTTGTACTGTATTCAAAGTTTTCTGCATTAACTACATGCATTCTTTTTGATAACATTAACGTTGATACATGATGGAGTATGATACATAGCTCAATTAGATATTGGTTGAAGAGCACTTAACTCAAGAGCTGAATACGGGAGTTACGACTTACTTTAGGACTAAGAAATATAATATAAAATTAAGAGGTTTGCACTTTTCATAACATTCTGAATAGTTTAATAGAAATGTATTTAGTTTTTTTTAAAGGTCACAAAAAGTTAATAAAACGATATAATTTTTAATTTAAAATAACACATTAACTCCTATTTTATATTGACTGTTTTCTTACAAAAGTTATTTTGTAAGAAAAGGATCAGATAATCATACCCGGAGGTTGCGATAGAAGGACAACGACAAAGACTTAATTATCGATCAAATATATTTTGAATCTTTAATTAAACCTTAACTTAGTTTAAAATAAAGTTAAATTAACAAAACTAAGATTCTATATAACTTCAAAGTCATTCAATAACCAAATGGATTTGAAATCGTCAAAAGGGATGTGTTAGGTTTATCTTTATGGTTTTGTATATATCAAATTTTAAATTTTAATTTATTTTTTATGAATCTTCTTGTTTAATCTATTGATAAAATTAAATTATAATTTAAACAACCTTCTGTCTAAAAGGGGACATTTTACTCAATTCTTTTTTTACACCATTAAATAATAACAACAATATTTATTTAATATTTTAGAAATGTAAACTCAATATAAAATTAATATAAAAATAAACATTTTTTCGATTAAGTAAGGTATGAATTAATTAATAAAAAATAAATAAGTAAAAAACAAAAAACAATGCAAAAATTTTAAAACATTTAAGCACTTATAAAATGAAATTGTTAATTAAAAACGAACGGAGCGGCAATATAGTTGCCAAAAAAAAGAAAACATAAAACTAATAATAGTAAATTAAATAAATAATTAAAATTTTAATAAAAAAATTAAAAAAACATTTAATTATAATAATTTATATATTAAACGAAATCGTAACTGTTTTAAAACTAATTTTCATTGTAAAGAAAACGAATTAAAAGAACAAGTTAGAAGATGGTTTAACAACACACACACACACATTTAACTTACACATATGTATAGGAATATGTAATTTTCTTCTATTATATTTAATATATACATACATATATTACTAATACTGTCATTCCAAATTCCAATAAAAACCAATTACTAAATAATATCAAAATCATGAGTTTCAAAAGAAAAAAGTATAAACAAAAATAATAAAAACAAAACAAAATAATATTCACTTCTAACATAAATCCTGGAACACACTTTCCCTTTTTAATTGCAAAAACCTTGAGTTCTTTGTTAAGTACAGTAAGCATAAGTAACTGCCGTAAGTTTAAACTGGAATGTTAAATGTAACAAAACAAGACATGTTTTGTATGTAATTTGTTGGTAATAACTCTTGAGAGAAAACTTAAGAGTTTGAAAAGTTTTTAATTTAAAAAAAAGTCCTTGGTTGAAGCATAGAAATATAATTTGGCTTAAGTTTTCATTCAAAGAGTATTTACCGCATAGCGTAGTTTCGTTAAAATGAATGTTCTTTATTTGATACATGAAATTTCTCAATAAATAAATAAATTAAATCGTAAAATAATATGCTGTATTTTTGTTGTTGCTTTATGAAATATAAGAAAAAGTAAGAAAATATATAAAACATCCCAGCAAAAAAAGTAAGGAAAAGAAGTAGAATTTTCACCACAAATAACAAATAACGCAGAATACACACATTCGTAAAGCATTGAAACGAAATGGAATTGATTCTTCGTTTTCTTACGATTCAGTTTTTTTTTGGAATACCTTTTTTCGATCGTTGCGTAACTAAAAGCGTAAATGTATTCAAAATGCAGAATAGGGCGATTATCTGAACTAGAAACTAATCTATATTTGGATCTTTTGTTAAGTCAATAGTCCGGACTATTATTCAGTCGAAAGTCTTGGCTATAGTCTAGTCTATAGTGTAGTCTATTGTCTGGACTATACTCTTGTCTATTTATTCTTTAGCTAAATTTTGGTGAAAAACCTATGAATTTTACACAAGCGTGACATTGGAGGGATGTTTGTTCCTTTTTGACAACTATCAACTACATCTATTCTCATTCATAGATGCAATAAGACTCTGATATTTGGATGTCAAATATAAACCGAATTCGTTCAATGACATCCTTATGTTAATTTCATTGGTTTTTTAACAAAATTTGATGTACTTCGAATATGTTATTTGTATTGACTTTTCTACATCTCTTTACTCACTTTTAACTCGATTTTCACTTGTAAGGAAATATTTGGTTTATAAAAGCGAAAAATATATAATCGCATTTTTAGATGTGTTTAAAATGTCGTTTGTAAAGTATAACATGAATTATTTTTCGCTGGGATATTTAGAGACGGGAAATGGTATAAAATTTTACTAGCATAAGTATTGGCTGCTATTCTGAATTTCAATTCGAACCGAAGTTTGGCAACTTTGGTTTTTCTGCATTTCGATTCGATCTTCGTGACATAAACAACAACTTACAAAAACGTAGGTACGATCGTAACGCAGAATACACACATTCGTAAAGCATTGAAACGAAATGGAATTGATTCTTCGTTTTCTTACGATTCAGTTTTTTTTTGGAATACCTTTTTTCGATCGTTGCGTAACTAAAAGCGTAAATGTATTCAAAATGCAGAATAGGTCGATTATCTGAACTAGAAACTAATCTATATTTGGATCTTTTGTTAAGTCAATAGTCCGGACTATTATTCAGTCGAAAGTCTTGGCTATAGTGTAGTCTATTGTCTGGACTATACTCTTGTCTATTTATTCTTTAGCTAAAAACTAAAATATGTACAAACATATGTATGTATATATTGGACTATAGTACAGTATGTAGTCTGGGCAACAGTCTTGACTATAGAAGACTATAGTCTGAATTATAGTTTAGTCTGTAGACTAGAATGCAGTATGTATTATATTATATTGTATTGTCTACCCTATAGTCTACTTTATAGCTTTGACTTTAGTATAATCTTTAGTCTGGATTATATACTCTATGGTCTGGGCTATAATTTAATCTATAGTCAAGTTTATATTCTTGACTTTAGTCTATAACCTAGATTATAGTCTAGTCTAAAGCACGGATTATTGTCTAGCCCACAGTCTTCGCTATAGATTAGTCTACAGTTTGGAATGGATTTGTTCTATTCTATAGTCTAAACTATAGTTAAGACTTTAGTTTAGTATTTAGTCTGGACTGGATTTAGTCCATAGCCTGGACTATAGTCTAGTCTTTAGACTGGACTATAATCTAGTCTATAGTCTGGACTATAATCTACTCTATAGTCAGTGCGGCAGATTGTAAGACTAGACTATTGTTTAGTCTATAGAATGGACTATACTTTAGCCTATAGTCTGGACAACAGTCTAGTCTTTAGTCTCGTCTGTTTAGTTTTTTTCTCTTGCCTGGACTATAGTCTAATGACCAGACTATAGTCTATAACAAGGACTACAGTTCAGTCTATAGTCTGGATTATAGTTTAGTTTATAGGCTGCATTATATTCTACTATATTCTAGTCTATAGTCTGAACTATAGTTAAGAGTATAGTCAAGTCTATATTCTGGACTATAGTCTAGTCTATAATCTGGATAACACAAACTATAGCGCAGATTATAAACTAGACTATAGTTCAGGCTATAGACTACACTTTAGACCAGACGACACTATAGTATGGATTATAGATTTACTTATATTCTAGTCTATAGAATGGACTATAGTCTAGTCAATAGTATACTATAATCTTGTCTATTATCTAGTCAATAGCGGAGACTATATTCTAGAATATAGTGTATTGTCTGCATTAGGTTTGAATCTATTGTCTAGTCTATGATAGAGAAATAATTTATAAAAAACATTATTTCTATAAGCGTTTACACATCAAATCCCAACCGATAATGATAACATAATTAATTACAATTTAAATAATTTCTTTATTCAATTTTTAAATTTTAGGGGTACATAATAACACATATTAACTACATATTTTTATGTATAAAATATTAATGTATGTATTTAAGTTTTTTTATTTTTTATATTTATTTATTTCCTTCAACATAAGACTATAATACAGATTTTGTTTTATATTTTATGAAATGATTTAAAACAAAAATTTTCTTTGTAACAAAAAAGTCAAAGTAAAAAAAAGAAAAACAAACAAACTGAACACTTTTAAGAAACAATTTCATTCATTTAAACAAAAATAAAATAAAAGGCAGAAAATCAAACATCTTTTAGAAACATGTAGTTAAGAATTATCACAGTTTTATGTACAATAGAGTGTGTTTTTCACATTTAGATAAATTGTTTTATTTTTTATTAAAATTATTTTGTGATCTTTTGTTTAGTTTAAATTTTCTTTGATTGTGTTGTTGAGTATTTGTTGTTGTTGTTGTTTTTTTTTTGGGAAATAGGCAAGTAATAAAAAAGGGTACATACGACAAAATGATAAAAAAATAATAAAAAAAATAATAATATGTATAAGTAAAAAAATATATAAAATAATTATTTTAACAAATTGAACAAAGTGTTATTAAACTATTAAACAATAATGTTGTATGTATCTTTTTTTGTTTTTGTTTTTATACAGTAAACTACAAACTAAATTTTTTAAAACTAAGTTAATAGTAGTAGATATAGAGCAACCATGCAAATAAATCTGGTGTGCATTTGGGGCAAAAGGAATTGGGTTTACAAAGTGTTTTTGTAGATGCCAATAGGAGTATTTTTATTATTTGTTAATTTTTGTGAATGAGTATTAGAAGGCATTGTTTAAGCAAATTTTTTTTAAAAAGGACTTGTAATTGGTTTTAGATTGTTTCAATTATCGAATATCTATAGAGTAAAAATTATTGAAATTTCGTTTGTATATTCTTTAGTGTAAATAAATACTATTTACAGAAATAAAAAAACAATGCATTTCATGTCCTTTTTTTCGCAATTCTGATTGCATTGGGCAGTGAAAGGATGTCAGTTAATAAAAAAATAAGATGTTAAAGTACAATATAAAACCATAATAACTATTTTTAGGCTGGAGCTTCGGTAGGTACATGACAGCCTTCAACATTCTCTGGCCAATCGCATACATTTTCTTGGGGATTGAATACCAAATTGGCAGGACATGGCATGTGATGTTTACGTTCTCCCTCACACATATAATAGTGGGTACAGTCACTCCAATCTTTATGATAACTAATATGACCATCTTCCTCTTCACAGGTTACCTCATGGGCTAAACAATTGACAACACATAATTAGATTAAAACATTTTAAATCTCTTTCACAAAACACTTACGATCTTTTGTTGTGTAAGCGCCTCTAGGACCGCGGGATTCATAGGGACCATCATATTCTAGCGTTACTTTGTAGTCTTTAAGCTCATCATTAAGAGCATTAAGTAAGGGATATTTTCCATTGCCACAGCGTCCCGTAAAATCATCCATATCAATGGACCAGACCATAATGCCACCAAAACCTTGTTCTTTCAACCATTCCATCTAAAATATTATAAACAAATTATCAATATATTCCAATATTAGTTTTGAAACTTTCAAACTCACCTTTGTTTTAAGGGAACGTTCATCATCAAAGCCTACCCATTGGTTACCACGATAGGCAAATGGTACTTGTTGCTCAGAATCCCACACCAATGTTGTATTATCGGCTGCCAAGAATGAACAGACTTCATAGTAACTAAGGAAACCAGCTTCGTTGGTAAATTTGCCAGGACTACCGCCTCCGGATGCTGGGGCACCAATATCGAATTGTGTTTCGTTTATAAGTTCGAATGAACGACCATAGGTGGGCATACCAATAAGTAGCTTCTCTTTAGGAGCACCTTGTTTCACCCATTCGCGAGCACTGTAATCTACTGTCAATTTCTTTTGATAGCCTGTAGTAGATTCTAGAGGGAACAAAGGAGAATTGTGTCCCACTGTGCGCTCCCATTGTCCATGGAAATCGTAAGTCATTACATTAATGAAATCTAAATATTTCGAAATTTCTGGTACATCATAACCGGCTGCTATAGCTTCAAATGAGGCTGGTACTGCAGCAGTCAAGAGCAAACGAGGAAGACCTGAAGATTTTGCCTCACCCTCGAAAGCCACACGTAATTCTCTTAATAAATTGACATAAGCAGCACGATCATCGGAACCACGAGGATATTCCCAATCGACATCAAGACCATTGAATTTATAATCACGTAAGAAATCTATGGCTTCATAAACAAATTGATTCATACGGAACACATTGGAGGTAAGTTCTTTGAAGGGAGTAGAACCAAAAGCCCAGCCACCTATAGCTAATAAAATTTGCAAATCGGGATTAGTGTCACGTAAGGCTATAACTTGTTCGTAATTATCGGGATCCTCATCGCTGTTTTCAGCCAATTTGTGATCCTTCAAGGTAGCAAAAGCATAAACGACATGAGTACATAATTTGGGATTAATGTGAGAAGGCTCAAATTTGCCAGCACCAGGACGTTTTGAAGACCAGCTGGTCAAATAACAGAATACTTGAGCAGGTCGTGCTATTGAATAAAAATCTATATTAAAAAAAAGTTCTTTTCACTTTAATTATCATAAAAACTTACAATTTTGATCTTTAGCCACCAAGCCAGATTTGACTTTGTGTTTCTTAACGGGCTTGCGAACCTTAGCAAGAATTTCATCAACGGAAATTTTAATGGGTTCGGGTTTTTCAACCTAACAATAACAATATAAAAATCATTATTATTAATAAATCACTTTTATAATTAAAAATTTCCACTCACCTCCTCCTCTTCTAAATCTTCAAAGGTAGCAGCCACTTCAGACCAATTAACATCCTTGGCTTCCTTGCCTCTGGAGATACCCAACAATTCTTCACGCATTGCGCCAATGAGAGGAAATTTAACATTACCTCCACATACTTCGCCCTTAAAGTCATCCATATCAACAGTCCAAACCATGGCACCGCCAAAACCATTTGTCTTAATCCAATTCATTTTATTACGAATGGCACGTTCATCATCGAAACCCACCCATTGATCTCCATCTACCAGATAAGGTACTTTCATTTCATCATCCCATACATAAACGGCACCATTCAAAAGCATTTCACAGATTTCATAATAAGCCAAGAAACCACTTTCTTTAGTGTAAATACCCTCGCGACCGCCGCCAGTTGCAGGTGCATTGGGACCATGTTTGGCTGTATTGGCCAAAGTAAAGGAACGACCATATGTAGGCATACCAATAATCAACTTCTCCTTAGGAGCTCCCATTTTCACCCACATATTAGCGGCATTATCCACAGACAATTGTTTGCGCCATTCGGAATCTGTGGAAGGGGCATAGAGTGGAGCATTGTGACCAGTTTCACGTTCCCATTTACCATGGAAATCGTAAGCCATCAAATTAATGAAATCCAAATAACTAGCTACAGCGGGTACATCATAACCACCACGGACATTGTCGGGACCAACAGGTACGGCAGCAGAAAGCAATAAACGTTGTTTCTTCAATTCCTGGGCCTCAGCTTCAAAAGCTTCTCTCAATTCCTTAAGCAACAAAACGAAGTTTTTCTTGTCATCAGAACCTTTAGGATATTCCCAATCCAAATCGAAACCATCAAAACCACGTTTACGCAAGAAAGGTATGGCAGAGTAAATGAAAGTTTGACGTGTGTAGCGAGTGGCAGCCATTTCTTTAAACTTCTGGGTGCCAAAAGACCAACCGCCCAAAGCTAGGAGAATCTGTTAAATAACAAAAATTAAAATTAATATTCTTTAAAAAATTACAATATTAAAACTTACCTTTAACTTAGGATTGGCTTTCTTCAAAGTCATCATACGATCGTATAAACCGGGCACAGTATCTTTAGTTTCATCATTCGATTCATAAGAACTCAATTTACCCTTTTTCAACCAACCAAAAGCGAAAATAATGTGTGTACATAAATCGGCCGGTATATCTTCTGGCATAAATTTACCAATTTTTGGTCTATATTGTGACCAATTTGTATAGTAGCAAACAATTTTCTTTCCTCCATCATCAGCTTTGGTCTTTTTACCCTTGAGACTGGAACCACTAGCTATGAGACCTGTACTGTCACCACTGCGTAATTTTGATTTCGAACGTAAACGAGAACGTGTTACGGCCGTTGAGGGTGATGATTCTTGATCTGTTTGTTTCTCGGCAGAACTTTCTGTAGCTTTTTTAGATGATACACGGGTGCTGCGTGCATTAGAGACAGAAACGGACGAAGAGGATGATTCTTCTGGTGCACTTGTAGGTCTTCGAAGTCTTCTTCTAGTTTTGGCTGAAAGAGGAAGACAATGATTATATGGATTTCATAAATAAATAAAGATATAGATAGATAGATAGATAGATAGATAGATATATAGATAGATAGATAGATAGATAGATAGATAGATATATAGATAGATAGATAGATAGATAGATAGATAGATAGATAGAT
>NC_060953.1:65642920-65651223 GCF_022045245.1 Lucilia cuprina | reverse complement strand
GATAGATAGATAGATAGATAGATAGATAGATAGATAGATAGATCGATAGATCGATAGATCGATAGATCGATAGATCGATAGATAGATAGATAGATAGATAGATAGATATATACTCCTGACAATATCAAAATGCCCCTAAGTTGTCAACTAGAATAACTTTTACTCCAACTTTTAAAAAAACTTAACAATTGTATACATTTCAATACGAAAAAGCACATGTACTCTAACATAAGTGCAAACAAAGCTTACGTAAATTTGATCATTATATCTTTATACAAACATCTGAAGTCGTATTTAAAAACAACTGGTCATTTTGCTTTCAAATCTAAAATTTGTCAATATTACCTGCTAAAGTTTATGCCCGTATCAGCAGCTACTACATACATACATATATGTATACTATTTCTACTCCGTATATACATAAATACGTATTCACTTGAATACGAGCTTTTATTTAATTTTTGCACAAAATAATAAAAGCAAAATTATTGTATTTCAAAGAGTTGCAGAAAAGGTGTTTTCCAACTTTTGTTTTATTTCGTTACTTATACAAACACAAAGTACTAATGCTCAGCATACAATAAGTACATTCGTACATTTCGCTATTTTTTTCGAACTGCAAATCTAACAATAAGCGTTCAAATTGGCTAACTGCATTCCTCCTGCATGATTGGTTTTTTGTAATATAATTCCATAGAAACACACATGTGTATCTAGTCTGTGAGTGCATGTACTTATTACAGGCGGACGGGAAAGTATTTTGACATTATGATAAAATCAATTAAAAACTCAATTCTGAAGGGTTTAAAAATAATCTGAAGCTTTATAATTTCACATAAAATTAACGAAATATAATCAGAATGGGAATTAAGAAACTGAACATTACAGACTGTTTTATTACTTGAAAATCTTTCAAAACTCTCTGAATTGACATGCAAATTAACACAAATTAGTAATTAATATATGTTAATAGTAAAACGCATTGCTAAACACTTAATGCAATAATATTTTGCAATGAAAGTAAGTAAATATAAACATAATAAGTTGTTTAAATGTCAAAAAAGTTTATTTGCAATCTGTATGAGTTCGGGTATAAATATGTATGTACTCACATTCATATGTGCATATTTATGTATGTATTTAAGTATGGTGAGAAATTCTTCTCAATGAATTGTGGTTGGTGACGTTCTTTTTAATTATTTTGTGGTTTTGCAGTTTTCCCATTGAGTTTTGGTTTTGAGACTGTTTAAATATAAAAAGTCGTTTCTACAAGTTTGTTTTTAAAAAACATTTATATTAGGTTTTATAGGACCTTCTCAAAATTTTATGGCAATTATTAAAAATATTGCCATAAAATTTTCTCAGAAATATATAGCAGTTGTCACGATCACCTTACATTAGACTACTTTATATTTCTAAAACATAAACTAAAATTAAAATTTTTCTAAATTACTTTTTTTTAATTGCAAAAATTGCTTGACTTTAATTGCCAAAATGTTTTCAATTTTACACCTTTTACTAAAATTATTATAACAACTATTAAAAATTAAATCGGAAAAAGTTTAAAAGTTTTAAAATTTTCAAATTAAAGTAATTAATTACATGAAATAATTTTTTTTTAACTATATTTGTATTTAGACATGTGTGAAGTAGATCAATTGCTTATAAAATTAAATACATAAATTCAAATATAATTATTGGTATAATTGATGTAAACAATAGTAGAATTATATATTTATGTAATTAATTAAATTATTAATCAAATAAATTGGACAGTGTATTCGAAATTCAATACCAAAATTTATTAACAAATTAAAATATTTTTTAAGCCAAAAGACTATCATTGAAAGCAATACATCACAGGAAAGATAAGATTAATTCCACAACTGATTCTATATTTCGTTAAAAGTAAGACTAAAATTCAGCAAAGTTGTAAGTTATGATTCTTTAGAAGCATTTTAGAGACAAGACTCATTCATGGAATGCAGTTTTTTAATTAATAAAACCCTAGTTAACATATCGAAATATCGGTCGATGGAAAATATAAGCCGTATGTGTAAATTTTGAATCTGTAATATTATACTGTAACGTGTGGGTTTAGTCCCAACAACATGCCTGATGGATGAGCAGACTAACTAACTAACTAACTAACTAACTAACTAACTAACTAACTAACTAACTAACTAACTAACTAACTAACTAACTTACTTACTTACTAACAAACTAACGAAGTAACTAAATAACTAACTAACCAACTAGCTGACTAACTAACTAAGTAACTAACTAACTAGTTAGGTAACTAACTAAGTAACTAACGAACTTACGAACTAAATAACTAACTAACTATCTATCTATATATCTATCTATCTATCTATCTATCTATCTATCTATCTATCTATCTATCTATCTATCTATCTATCTATCTATCTATCTATCTATCTATCTATCTATCTATCTATCTATCTATCTATCTATCTATCTATCTATCTATCTATCTATCTATCTATCTATCTATCTATCTATCTATCTATCTATTTATTTATCTATCTACTATCTATCTATCTATCTATCTATCTATCTATCTATCTATCTATCTATCTATCTATCTATCTATCTATCTATCTATCTATCTATCTATCTATCTATCTATCTATCTATCTATCTATCTATCTATCTATCTATCTATCTATCTATCTATCTATCTATCTATCTATCTATCTATCTATCTATCTATCTATCTATCTATCTATTTATCTATCTATCTATCTATCTATCTATCTATCTATCTATCTATCTATCTATCTATCTATCTATCTATCTGTCTGTCTGTCTGTCTGTCTGTCTGTCTGTCTGTCTGTCTGTCTGTCTATCTATCTATCTATCTATCTATCTATCTATCTATCTATCTATCTATCTATCTATCTATCTATCTATCTATCTATCTATCTATCTATCTATCTATCTATCTATCTATCTATCTATCTATCTATCTATCTATCTATCTATCTATCTATCTATTTATCTATTTATCTATCTATCTATCTATCTATCTATCTATCTATCTATCTATCTATCTATCTATCTGTCTGTCTGTCTGTCTGTCTATCTATCTATCTATCTATCTATCTATCTATCTATCTATCTATCTATCTATCTTTCTATCTATCTATCTATCTATCTATCTATCTATCTATCTATCTATCTATCTATCTATCTATCTATTTATCTATTTATCTATTTATCTATCTATCTATCTATCTATCTATCTATCTATCTATCTATCTATCTATCTATCTATCTATCTATCTCTTTTCTTTTTTAATTTGTGTGAAATAGAAAAAACTGTGTAATTATTTGTAAAAAATTACGTTTGATGAAGAAAACATTGACAACTTCTTTTCTCTTTAAATCACCCTAGTACATATGTACATTATGTATTTATTATTTGTTTACTACTTAGTTACTATCTGTCAAGAAAACACTTTCACTGTAATTTAATTTTTTCAAAACATTAGTTGCAAAAAATATACAACATTACCTAAGAAATTATAAGTGAAATTTTTGCCCGAAAGATAATTAAACATTAGGAAAATGCTTAGATATTTAGATACACATGTATGTGTGCAGCTTCTTGCAATAAATATAATTAAACAGGTTGTTTACATAGTAGTCTGTAAACTTGAATGCAAATTGAGGTATTTATAAATAAACAAAATTAATCTTCATTTTTTAAAATATCAATAAAAAACTAAAATTTATTTATATTGAAAACATAATTTTGTTAATTTATGTAATACAAATGTTATAAGTCATTAGTTTTTTTGCAATTATGTTATAACATTTTAGTAATTAATTGATAAAATAATTAGCGACTAATAATTCAAATTATGAAAATATGAAATAAATACACGGGAATCTTTTAAAAACTTAGTATTATGTGTAATTTAAAATAAACAAATTTGTAAAAATGTCAGTTAAGGCTTTTTGAGTTTTAGCTTAAGATATGTACTACATCTTAGTAATTTATTATATTTTCGTATTTCTCTTTCAAAGCCGTGTACATGTTTATTCTTTCATTCTATAAATTGCACCCATAAGAACGAGTATTTAAAACTCATACTAACTCATGTGTTGTTTTTTTCGTTCTTTTTTTCTCGCTGTTTTGTATCTCTAGTTAATACGTTTTAGACAAGTGTGGATATCAACAAGGTCATCTGGTCTTAAACGTATTGTTTTGTTTTAAAATACCGTCACTTGTTTTTTTTTTTATTATCTAGTATATTTTCCTACAAAATAAAACAACAGAGGAGATATTTAAATAAATACCCACTATTGACATATGCAAAGTATTGTGGATTGCGGCTACTGAAACTAAAATTACAGTTAAAAATATTTAAATAACACAAATTAAAAATTTTAGCCAATAATATTTACCGTTAATTGGCATGTTTGTAAATGTTTTTTTTTTAATAATTTAAAGTTAAATGCATTTAGCACATACTTGCATATGTACTATACTTTGTTGCAGTTTTATTAAGATGTTAAACAATTTTGAAATGTTTTTGGATTTGGAAAGGAGAATAACAATTTGCATTCTTTAATTTGTCGTGATTAACGAATTTAACTTTAAAAGAATTTTGTATGTTTTTCTGTGTTAAAATTTTTAACAAAAAATTGGTCAAAATATTTGAATTTTAGAGACTTTTTATTACTTTATTTAGAGGACCGATATGTTCTTAAAGAAGAAAGGTGGGGAAATGTACTTATTAGTTTGATAGAAAAACTTAGCCGTATTTTGAATCTGTAATATTATAGTATAGTGTGTGGGCTTGATGGTTGAGTATGGTAACTTACTAACTAACTAACTAACTAACCAACTAACTAACTAACTAACTAACTAACTAACTAACTAACTAACTAACTAACCAAATAAATAACTAACTAACTAAGTAACTAAGTAACTAACTAGCTAACTAACTAACTAACTAACTAACTAACTAGCTAACTAACTAACTAACTAACTAACTAACTAACTAACTAACTAACTAACTAACTAACTAACTAACTAACTAACTAACTAACTAACTAACTAACTAACTAACTAACTAACTAACTAACTAACTAACTAACTAACTAACTAACTAACTAACTAACTAACTAACTAACTAACTATCTATCTATCTATCTATCTATCTATCTATCTATCTATCTATCTATCTATCTATCTATCTATTTAACTATCTATTTAACTATCTATCTATCTATCTATCTATCTATCTATCTATCTATCTATCTATCTATCTATCTATCTATCTATCTATCTATCAATCTATCTATTTATCTATCTCTCTACCTATCTATCTATCTATCTATCTATCTATCTATCTATCTATCTATCTATCTATCTATCTATCTATCTATCTATCTATCTATCTATCTATCTATCTATCTATCTATCTATCTATTTATCTATCTATCTATCTATCTATCTATCTATCTATCTATCTATCTATCTATCAATCTATCTATTTATCTATCTATCTCTACCTATCTATCTATCTATCTATCTATCTATCTATCTATCTATCTATCTATCTATCTATCTATCTATCTATCTATCTATCTATATATCTATCTATCTATCTATCTATCTATCTATCTATCTATTTAACTATCTATCTATCTATCTATCTATCTATCTATCTATCTATCTATCTATCTATCAATCTATCTATTTATCTATCTCTCTACCTATCTATCTATCTATCTATCTATCTATCTATCTATATATATATATATAATATATATATATATAATATATAATATATATATATATATATATATATATATATTATATAATATATATATAAATATATATATATATATATATATAAAATATATATATATTATATATATATATATATATCTATCTATCTATCTATCTATCACGATTCCAATAAAAATAAATAAATTATAATACTTTTATACCTATTTAATTAAAAAACTACTAAATTACTAAAAATATCTAAAATCTAATGTTATTTTTTAAATGTTCATGTTTTTATTAAAAACTCATAAATTTTTTATATTTTAAAT
Organism: Lucilia cuprina; assembly: GCF_022045245.1. Lineage (NCBI taxonomy): Eukaryota > Metazoa > Arthropoda > Insecta > Diptera > Calliphoridae > Lucilia > Lucilia cuprina. The sequence goes on along the minus strand of NC_060953.1, from coordinate 65,645,127 downwards.
GTTTATATATAAAACTTTTATTTTTTATATAAAACATTAAAATTTATTATCTTTTTTATAACAACAATAAATTTTAACAATAAAAAATATCACCCACCCATTTTGTTACGCTATATACTTATTTTTTTATAAACATATTAAGACCAATCAACTCTTAAAAAGCTGCTTGTAATCGCTTAAACAATTACCGCTAATACGGTGAAAGGGTTTACGAAAAAACATGTTTTTATTAATTTGATTTTTGACGATATAGGAAAAAACTGTAAAAATTGTAACAGCAATCAATATAATACCGGATCTATAATATATAAACAAAATTCTATAATTAACAAACCCTTCCTTTTTGAGAAAACAAGAGCAAAGTAGAAAAAATGTTAATTAGATTTAATTCAAGTTTTTTTTTTTAGAACAAAATTGACATTTATTTTAAAATTGCAGATGTATGAGATTATTTGAGATAAATGATTCATATGTGTGAGTTAAGAATACAGTTTGAATTCACTAAAACGAATGTTATAATATAAAGCCATTTTGGATAATTTTGTTTTCATTTTACGGCAAACATCAGATAGATAGAGAGTTGTAAGTTATCATTGTTCCAAGCTTTTGCTTAAAATGTCTGCAAGAAGCAGAATATTTTAAACGTTTAAGCCTAAATATTTAGCTTTCAGATGACATAAAGGATTTTATAAATGAAAATGGCTCCTCCCGTTTTTAAAAAGTTTTATTTCATTATTTATTTATGAATTAAAAGTCAATAAGTTTTCTCTAAAGGCCTTTTTACACAAGCTTACAAGTTATATGTTCTGTCAAAATTTTATTCAGTCTAAACTTGAGAGAAAATATGGATGTAAAACGTGACAATCGTGTGGCTCTCTTCATTTTTTGAAATGATTTAAAAAACAGGAAAATCGGATTAAATCAGGGATATATTATTATGTAAAAGAAAAACAGCTGTTTTCATCATACTTTGTTATTGTTTAATAAAAATCTTGTAAACACAAAAAATATAAATCATTAGAATTTCATTCACTTTTTTGACATACCCATTAGTATGTCAAAAAAGTGAATGAAATTCTAATGATTTATATTTTTTGTGTTTACAAGATTTTTATTAAACAATAACAAAGTATGATGAAAACAGCTGTTTTTCTTTTACATAATAATATATCCCTGATTTAATCCGATTTTCCTGTTTTTTAAATCATTTCAAAAAATGAAGAGAGCCACACGATTGTCACGTTTTACATCCATATTTTCTCTCAAGTTTAGACTGAATAAAATTTTGACAGAACATATAACTTGTAAGCTTGTGTAAAAAGGCCTTTAGAGAAAACTTATTGACTTTTAATTCATAAATAAATAATGAAATAAAACTTTTTAAAAACGGGAGGAGCCATTTTCATTTATAAAATCCTTTATGTCATCTGAAAGCTAAATATTTAGGCTTAAACGTTTAAAATATTCTGCTTCTTGCAGACATTTTAAGCAAAAGCTTGGAACAATGATAACTTACAACTCTCTATCTATCTGATGTTTGCCGTAAAATGAAAACAAAATTATCCAAAATGGCTTTATATTATAACATTCGTTTTAGTGAATTCAAACTGTATTCTTAACTCACACATATGAATCATTTATCTCAAATAATCTCATACATCTGCAATTTTAAAATAAATGTCAATTTTGTTCTAAAAAAAAAAAACTTGAATTAAATCTAATTAACATTTTTTCTACTTTGCTCTTGTTTTCTCAAAAAGGAAGGGTTTGTTAATTATAGAATTTTGTTTATATATTATAGATCCGGTATTATATTGATTGCTGTTACAATTTTTACAGTTTTTTCCTATATCGTCAAAAATCAAATTAATAAAAACATGTTTTTTCGTAAACCCTTTCACCGTATTAGCGGTAATTGTTTAAGCGATTACAAGCAGCTTTTTAAGAGTTGATTGGTCTTAATATGTTTATAAAAAAATAAGTATATAGCGTAACAAAATGGGTGGGTGATATTTTTTATTGTTAAAATTTATTGTTGTTATAAAAAAGATAATAAATTTTAATGTTTTATATAAAAAATAAAAGTTTTATATATAAACATTTAAAAATATAAAAAATTTATGAGTTTTTAATAAAAACATGAACATTTAAAAAATAACATTAGATTTTAGATATTTTTAGTAATTTAGTAGTTTTTTAATTAAATA